>NW_010119665.1:0-8416 GCF_000699245.1 Pterocles gutturalis | reverse complement strand
GCCGGGCCTCGGGAAGGGCACACGAACGCAAAGGGTCCTGCGGCCTCGTGAACAGCAGCCGGGATGGGGCCGTGCCAGGGGACCCGTCCCCTAGAAGGGACGTGAGCGATTTTGTTTCATTTTCAGTGAATATGCTGGTGATAAACGTGAGAGGCAGAAATGCAAACAGGGCAGACGTGTGAAATTGCCTCACCCATTTCAAAAGCAACTGCACCAAGAAACAGGAAAGAATTTTTTCTTGTGTTTCCATCTTCACACACTTTAGCATGAGTTCAGCATGCCCGTGTATTCTGTAGATGGTCAGGAAAGATTTATGCAAGTGCTGAACTCCCATTGTAGAGAAAAGACACGAGGGCTTGTGCCTGTGACTTCTAGTGGCCAGGCAGTGAAGCCTGGTGACTGTGTTCTGGTCAGCACTGCAGCAGCACTGTGGTGGCTCGCTGCTTGTCCTCCTTCCCAAATACAGAAAAGCAGGCAATCCTTCATGGCTGGTGAACCAAGGATCCTTAACCAGTGGAACAAGACAGGTGTTGGAGGAAAAGTCCAAAGACTTTTGAGGTGTGAGAAAAGTCAGGGAAAACATGGCTAGTTAGAGAAAAAAAGCATTGTTGCCTCTGGTGGAAAGCTGGACTTCGTGTTCATTTGTTGTTAAATTCCAGGGAATCCACAGAAGTGACAGGCCATAAATCTACAAGAAAAACTTCAAACAGAGTTTTAACTCAATTATGAAAGACACAAATATATTCATTTGTTGTTAAATTCCAGGGAATCCACAGAAGTGACAGGCCATAAATCTACAAGAAAAACTTCAGAGTTTTAACTCAATTATGAAAGATACAAATATAAGAAAAATATCTTCATTAAATCCACAGTTTTCTTTAGTATCTTTTAATCTAGAGGTGATTATCACTCCTTTTCTAAGGTGGTGCTTCTCTGTAAGATTTCTCATACAGTAAATATGACTTACAGGTAGCATTTGCACTTCTAGCCCATCTCCTCCAAATCATATGCATACCTAACATTCATATCCCCACTCTCTTAGGGCCAGCTTACTCACTAAGCTTTCAAAAATCTTTTCTGTCCTTTCAAAATAAGGAACTCCTGTTGCAAACATCCTTTGATTTATCCTCCTGATTGATACACTCAAGCAAGTTCTCTTGTGATCAGTTTACTCAAGTTTATTTCCTGCAGGCGGGTCTCTCCCAATACTCTTGCTGTTTGTTGTGGTTACTCAATACTGTGAAGAAAAGTTACTTCTCTTCTGAATACATTTAATAATTTTCAGTAGCAATTGTTTTACAACCTACATCTGGGAGGCCAAAGTGTAACTTCCAAATAACTTGACAGATGCTTTTCTGAACACCCAAATCTGGTTTGGCCAGCAGCAAAGATACTTGGTCCCACCAGCCAAGATATATTAGCTTTACCCAACATTACCTTGTCTTAAAGCAACCCTGTTAAGTCCACATTATGCCCTCATTCTTTTATATTCTGTAACATTACTGTATGTTATCATGCTGGTTTTAGTTCATTTTTTAAATAGCTCATGCTCTTCCTGCTTCTACATGCTATTCTACCACATTTCAGTTATCCCTCAATTAACCAGTGTCACATCTTGGATCAGCAGCTAAAGCTTCTGCACTTCATCTGGTGGTAGTGCTGCAGCAACCTTGGGCCTTCTGGTGGCCTCCAGAAAGGAGAAAATTATTTTCTCCCATTATTCACGTAACTTCAGACCTTCTTTTTGTGGCTTCATGATTGTTTTCTCTGTCTTCTGAAGCTATGGAAACTGGCTACAGCAAGAGACAGGATGTTGGGGGGAAGGGGGGGGGAGGCTGGATTCCCTAGTGAGACAGGATGTTGGGGGGAAGGGGGGGGAGGCTGGATTCCCTAGTTACTGAGAAACATTGCAAGCATGTTTGATATCTGAGTCGTGTGCAGGTTTAAACCAACTGTCAGAGTTGGGTCAGGAAAGAATTTATCTTCTTGTTTGGACTGGCAGAATTCTGCATTTGTAGGAACATCAAAGTATTCTTGCTTACCAAACCCTTTCCTGTTACACAGATAATAATCTTTCCTCCTTTGACATACTGTAAATTGGATCTGAGGTTGGGATGCCATGGTGTGCATGTAGTAAATAGTTTCCTGTGAACCAAGTGTCTGGTACACAGGTTCCCAGGAACTGCAAGGGAAGCACTTGATGACTCAGGTGATCCTTTCCTGTCCTGTGTTTCTCTTCTGACTAGGCTCTTTGAGTTAATACCCAACCTTTTTCTGTTTTGCCGATTATACTCGATTTATGAAAATTTCCTGGTGAGTTCACTCCCTGCTGCTCATCCTCCAGCTGCCTGAACACTTCTTTAGCAATTGCCTTATGCCTATTCCAGGTTTCTCCTTCAGTTACTAAAACAAGGCAGATTGCAAGGAATGTTAATTTAAGGAGTAAAAGACTTCGGCAAATGGGCACATTTGATTTAGTTCCTATCCACAGTTCACGCTACATACATATACTTTCATGAAGTCCCTGCAATAGGCATTCTGCTGGCAGGCAGACATTCGTAAAATTCATCATGTTGCTTGTGTCTTTGACCTCTTCTCCAGCATCAGAAAGACTTCTATTAAATATTACCACAAGTGTCCTTTTCTTCCTTCTCCAGTTTCCTTCCATTCGTTAATTCAAGTTTGCACAGGAACAAATCCAGTTAACCCTGTACTTGAAAATGTCTTTCAAAACTAGAATTATTCTGAAACCAAGTTACACAGATCTAACCCCACAACTAGTCAGTCCTCATTTGACTAAACATGGTCTTCCAGTGTTAATGACAATACTTAAACATCTAGCTTAAAGAAATGTGACTTGGACTGTAAGAAGAAAACTAAGGATATTATTTTTGAAATGTACAATTATACAGCAAGTGTAAAATCTCAGCGTTGTTGGCTACCTTCTCCCTGGCTGGAGGTGGAGAAGACAAACTTCAATTGTGATAGCTTGGAAGGGGCCATGTTTTGAAAATATAAGTATATACTTATTTCACGGATGAGTTTAGTAGGTGAGCCTGCAGCAAGCGAAGAGATAGTACAAGGGGAAGTCTGATGTGTTCCCCAAGTTTCCTGCAATATCTGTAGAGGCAGGGTGCTAGCAAGAATGTTATTAGCACATCAGGGCATTTCCCAAGGACAGGAAATGATTAGCAGACAGGAGGTACTATCTTCACTGTATGCTGTCCAGCATACAGACATCAGAGTTCAGCTATTCTCTGCAGCCTAGACCAGCGTAAGGCACCACAGGATAAAAGCTCTATTAAAGTTTGGAAATTTTCTTAATTATGCCAAGAATATACATTTTCAGTCTCCCCCTTTATAATACCCCAACTCCAGCATTTTGTCCAGGAAGCACACTATGGCATGTTGGCCCCTGGTGACCCGCACACTGTTTCTCGCCTCTCAGTCTTAAGACAATTCTCCTCACCACAGAGCAGAGATCAGAAGAGCACATTATATTCCTATAAAGAGTAATGGAGAAGGTATGAGAAAGGAGAGTTACAGCTTTGAAATATTTTTCCACCGCATTTCTCCATGTGGCTTAACCATCTCTTTTCCCTCCCTCCTCTGACCACTTCCTTCCCTGCAGGAAATGCTGGAGGTCTCTGTGAGGCTCTCTTGATCTGCAGCCATTGCCCCAATACCCCCCACCTCCTCTGCTCCCAGCCCACATTAATACCTTTCACAGTTTGACACCTTCCTGTCAAAGTTTGATACCCTCCTCATCTTCCCTGACAGCTAAGGAAAGGGATGAGGCTTTGACGTCCGTAGGTGCCAAGCAAACAAGAGGGAGAGGTCTATTCCAACCCAGCCCTGCGCTCCCACCGTCACTCTGCATAGAAGCAAAAGGACTGGGCTAACACAGTACAGACACGGGAATCTGAGCAGGACATTTAACACAACTTCATTCATTGTACAGTTGAATAAAAGCCCATCAGTTCTGAATTAAAATCTTCCAGACCACTGGTCCAGAGAAGGGATGCCAACTGGTGCAGATCTGACAGCTTTTCTCCAGAATGCAGATTCCGATTTGCTCATGGGATAGATGCGAGGGAATTTCCCAGAGGAATACCTGTCCTGCTGCAGGTGCAGCAATAAGAAACTTCTGAAATTTCTGTGGTTTCATTCTTAGCCAGAGCTGCATCACCAATATTTAATTAAGAATGCTAAAATCAGTTTTTCCAATTATCCCAATGAAGAGAGAGTTAGGCATGTTCTGGGCACTGCTGTCCCCCCTTTCCCATATGCTTCTCCCAGCTCTAGGTAATCAGGCCAAGTCAGAGCAAGGATGAATAAAAACAGACTCTTCAAGGTAGCTTCTTCTTAGAAGATGAAGGCTGGGATGTCAGTCCAATGTCACCCACAGTCCTACGAGCAGAGTCGCAGCAAAAAAGGAAGGAGATTTGGAACCAGAAGGACCCTTATCCTGGCTCAGAGTCCTGGCATCGATGGCTTGGTTGGACAGGTTAGAATCGAGGAGCTCCGTAATCATCTGGCATCCTCTCAATGTTGTATCTGAGAAAGACAGAGGGAAAAACTGTGAAGACAACCTGCTCCACATTGCTTCCCCTCCCATGCAGCAACATGCTTACAGGCAGACTGAACAGCAAGAAGCTTTGTTGCATTTCTATTTGCACTCAGATCTCCAGGAAGAAAAAGATTACCTCTGAAAGTGAAAAGCCTTCATAAGGTTGCTGTTATCCTTCACCTCAAACTCCTTAGAAATCAGTCATCTCAAAAACTTATCTCCACAGAAGAAAAAAAATGGTGGTTTTGTAAGATCTTGACTTAGGATTTAAGAGCAGACCACCGTGGAGAATAAAACTTTGGCCATTCAACTTATGATTCAGGGCCACAGTGAATAAGAGTGTTCTGGGTTCACCTGGGGGCAAAGATGCTTTGAGAGAAAAGTCTTCTGAGCCACATTCTAATTACAGATCAGTTAAGACTTTACATATTTATAGCAAACAGCCTCCTAATTTCTGACATACTGCTCTGTCTGCGTATTACTAGACTGTCTCCTCTGCCTCCCTTCCAGTACCTCTCCCATCTCATCTGAAGACTTTGACCCTTTTCTCTCCACATCCTGACTTCTCTCCCTACCATACTACCAAACATATCTACCAAACTGTGAAACAATTTGGCATAGGTTCTTCTGGGCTGTACATTATGTAGAAGAAATATTAAAACACTGGATATGACAAACAAAGGTAAAGTCGTCTTAGTCTACGTTTTACAAATGCTTTGGAAGGTACAGAAAATTAATTTAAGCAAATGTTTTTAAAATGGATCACTGATTCTACTACATATATTAAAAAATAAAGTGAGCCAATACTTGCAGATACCAGAAAAATGTGATGCTTTGAAATTGCTGCACTAGCGTCCTTTTTAGTTGGTTTGATTTTTAGCTAAGAAGCAAATTCAGTCTCTTAGCTGAGGGTATACAAAGCTACCAAACAGAATATGGGACAAGAATGGTTCTTGTCCTTGAGAACCTGTAGAATGTGTTTGCGTGGTAATCCTGCTGCTGCTGCTGGATCAATGGCAACGCTGGCCTCAAGGAAGCTAGTTTTCCAGGTAAAGGCAAATGAACACGTAGAGTGCAATAAAAGTGGGTCTGCAACCAGTCTCCTCCCAGCAGCAGCAGCTGTACTTCTACATTTTTGCAGACACTAGGCTATTTACTACAGCCTGCATAATGCACGAGAGAAATACAGAGCCATACAGTCCCTGTCAAACAAGGACTGTACCAGGCAGTGTCCCTCCCTGTCAAAGGCCCCTTACCTGTGCCTGGAAATATACATTATAGGCACTCCTGGGATTTTTCGTATTCTCCGCTTGAGCTCTTTATCCACTGTGGCCACGATGTAACATTTGTGCTGCAAAAAAAAGAGGTGAGTCAGATTCAATACCAGTGAATCCACAGAAATTAGACAAAGCTTAGCAAAAGCTTCTATTCAGTGAGCTGATTTAACACAAGAGGGCTACATATCCTTAGTGAGGCATTACTAGGACTTGTACAGAACTCCAGAGCAGACTAGTAAAATCTTCCTGCTCATCTAAATACACTCCATGAAACATACAAAGGCTGTCAAGCCTTCCTAGCTGACAGCTTTCCCATCCTAGATGTTGTCCTATACAACAAGAATGCTCAATGAAGGTGACTGAAACTGCCCCTTAATGAGATTTTAGTTACTCTCCAGGAAATTTAAGTCATTAGTAACTAGGAGGGTTCAGGAATTTTTAGTGTGTTAGCACAGTATAGGAACTTTCAGAAACAGAAATACCTGAGTGACCCTCTGTACCAAGCAGTCATCTGCGTAGGTTCCTTTGTGCATACATGGTAAGCGTTCAAACCGAGGGTCCTTGGCAATTCTGTGGGGACATATAAGGCACCATTGCAGCAATCAGACCAGAGTGTACAGTAACACAGTATGGAGGAACAGGAACACCCCCTTCTATGATATGCAGCATGTTATTCTCAAAACAAGGACTGAAGGGATGGAGTGAATGGTACACAACAGTCAACTGAAATGAGAAGCAAAAAAAAGAATGCAATTGGTCTGGCTAATTATTATAGGTTAAGTATTTCTTAGTACTTGTTAGTGGGGTTCAAGATCCCCACAATGCTAAGCTCTTGCCTAACAAAGTCACTCAAAACAAGTTAACTGTGGGAAGAAGCAGAACTTAATGTGGTATCTGATCTTTAGTACCATTCATATAGAAACACTTCACCTCCCCTCTGAAGGGGAACATCAAAGCTGTTTAGGGGATGCACTCAGTTACTTTAGAACACAACGGGCCAAAATAAAACGTAAAGAACAATACATCTGACTGGTACACTTGGAGAACACAAACTACACTAGACTAGTTTTCTACAGATCACAAAATAACTTGCCTCTAGATTATCAATACATGCTACCTTCTCCTACAGGAATAACATGAGGTTCCATAAGAGTTGGGTCATTTCTTTCTTTATTTTTAGAAATTTCTATAATTAAAAAACCCCCTATATATAGAGAGAGAAACAGGAGGAAGTGTTATGTTGAAAGTCGGGGCAGGGTGGGGGGGGGCATGTGTGGAAGATTTCCAGATCAATATTATGCACTCATACCTAGCATTTAGTTTTTAAAAACATAATCTAAAGTGTGAGCCATCATACTGATCTCATACAGCCAGAGAAACAAAACCCAGTTTGGGACTCTGCAACAACCTAAACACCCTCTAGTGCAGGAGCATTGCCATGGAACGTGCTTTTCATTTATTTATATTAAAACATTAAGTTCTAGAAACGGAGAACACCCTGTACCTACCTTAATGCCACACGGTACTTCTGTCCTAACTTCTCAATTTCCCCCATTACACAATCTGTGATACATGGAATGCCTACATGCAAAGAAAGCCTGTATTAAAACCAAGCAATATTTATTTACTGACCTCTACAGTATTGCCCACATGCCCAGGAACTACCATGGAACTCTAAAACATACCACTTACAGTTTTAAACTTATAAGAACTAATAAGGCTTCAGAATGGTGAAATGCAGAGCCACTGCTTTTAACCATGCCATGGTAATTTTATATTTTTAAGTTATTAGTGCTTTACCTTTGTTGAGATTAGCATTTAAGACCGTTGTTTGACTAAAACCAAAGACAGTTCCACAGTTATGATAGCCATGAACAATGTGCTCGATGATTATAGCATGTATCTTTTTTTTCAAGATTTCTGTTATCCTTAGCTAGTGATATGGGGCCAATAAAGCACATCACAAGCATGCTATTGCACTACGTGGTCCAGCAGAAGCTGCAAGTGATGCCCACACTCACACTTGGCATAGAGACAGTCCATCATTGACTGCACTAGGTCCAGCTTGGCCTTGATGGAGAAGTTGATGAAGTTAGTGTCAACCAGGATGTGATAAGGGGGGCCCAGCTGGGTATTATATTGGAAGAATAAGCAAGAGGGATGCTGGGGGCTGCCAGGAAGACAAACAATTCAAATCAGTTAATTGCAATTAACATAATATCCAATGCTACAACTTGCACAGAATGAAGGAACTATAACGAGCAGAAACAACACAGGGCAACACAGGAAGGTGACCCACCAGGCCTCTCACTGCCTCCCAAGCCCAGTCTCTTGGTTTGGGGCACCATTTCCTACTCCCGACAGTGTTGCCCAGAAACACCCTCGGCTGCAGCCTGCAGCGTGGCCGTCCCTCGCTCCCTCCTTCCGTAAAGCGTCGTCAGCACTTACACCTCCCGCTCCTTGATGGCACTCGGGTCCTCCTTCTTCTTCACGGGGGCTTTCGCCCGGTCCTTCTCCTTACTGCAGGGAAACACAGGCACTCCTGGGGGGGCCGGGAGGGACGGGGGGT
>NW_010119664.1:0-1488 GCF_000699245.1 Pterocles gutturalis | reverse complement strand
GGCAAGGGACCAGTGACCTTGCCCGGGTCACCCGTGCTTGTGCCATTGACTCCCAGTCTGTCTCTCTCCGTGGCAGCAGAAAGACTGGGGGGAGCAAAGCAGCCAGGGAACTCCCTGGGCAGCAGCACCCAGATTTGCCTCCCAGGCCCTCCGAGAGCCTCTCCCGCGTCAGGACAGTGATGCCTCAGTCCTCATAGCAGGGCTGGCCGGGTCTGAGAGCAGGGGAGTGGTGCTGGCTGGGCTTGCAGGTGGCTTTCTGGGTCAGATCCTGTGCCAGGCCTTCCAAAAATAGATCCTCTATTTTAATCCCTTCGTTACTTTTTCATGGTTTCCACAAAGCACTTGATATTTCTATGTGCCATGTCCATTTATCTTCCCTTTCCAAACCCTCCTGCTGCCAGACCGACAGCCTGAAGAGGCAGAATCATCCCTCTCTGCTGCAAATGCTGCTACAGGAGCTCCAGAGAGCTGGGCTGGCACTGTGGGTTGGACCCTGCACTGGTCCAGAGCCCGCTCAGGGTGCTGAGTCCCAGCAGAGCACCTGGGCAGCGTGGCCAGATGCTGTTCAGAGGTTACTGTGCCCCATTTGGGCATTTCAGTGAGGCCCCAGCCTCCTTTTCCTCCTCTGACATCAGCAGCCGAGTCTGAAGCGTTGTCAGTAGGCTCCAGGGTGAACATCCTCTTGGCTGAGCTGGGGCTCTGCACTCTCAGGGTCAAAGTAAGGCCACAAGACAAATTATCTGGCAGAAGAGCTGCTGCCTCCTGGACAAATGTGGCGAGGCCTGATGTCAGACCACCCTCCCCAAATACTTTTCCCTGCTGCTGCCCGCTGCTCCGCGGGAGGCAGGAGCAGAGGTGCCCACTGGTGATCCCCCTTCCCACAGGAACCCACTGCCAGCGCGTGTTTACAGCTTTCCTCGAGGTTTTATTAGTGCCTGGTACAGCCCCAGCCCGCTGCCTGTGCCAGATTGTCAGGTTGCTCATAAAGCAGAGTAATTTAGCAATAACTAATGCTGAAACTATTCCGTATCACAAAGAGCCCCGTGCTCCTTCCCTGCCAGAAACGCTCTGCCGTGACAGCGCTCCCGAGACCTGGGGAGCTGCAGAAAGCACAAGACAGTTAATTATATGGAAAGGCATCCCGATCCTGGGAATGGCAGAGGAACCGGCTGTGGTGGGGGCTCCGCTGGGTTGGCAGAGTGCTAAAAACGGACCCATGAGGGTGTGCGGCCATCTGGGGCTCTGGCGATGCCCCATCTAGCATCCCACATCCCTCATCCCGCCTGCTCCAGCACGGACCTGGGGCGGCTCCAGCCTGAGCTGACCCCCACCTTGGGGCTCAGCCCCATCCCTCTGCCCAGGGAGGTGCCGGCGCCGCACACTGCCCTTCCTGGGAGGGGCTCAGCACCCGGCAGGATGCGGCTGGCGGGGGGGATGCTGGTGGAGCTGGGGGGCGGGGGGAGCTGCCGGGGCGAGGGATCGGGTTCT
>NW_010119663.1:0-2680 GCF_000699245.1 Pterocles gutturalis | reverse complement strand
CTCCTTCTCTTCCTTCTCCTCCCCCTCCTCCCCTTTCCTCTTCCCTCCTCCTCCTTCTCTTCTTCCTCAGCATTAATAGTGCTTAATCTTCTGTCTGGAAAATCATACCCTGCTGCTCTGAGGGATTATGACAGCATCCCAGAGAGTTATCATTTCTTAGAGGGCAGCTGTGAGGAGGCAGAAGTGGTTATCTATGGAAAAAAATAGCTTGGTATTCACCTCGGGGCTGGAGCTTTGATTATCAGACAAGGGGAAACAGCTTGAAAAGGCAAGTATTAAAAAAAAAAAAAAAGAAAGGAAAAAAAGCCCAACTATTAAAATATGTGTTCTCATTACTCTTTTTTTTTTTTTTTCCAAAGCCTGACCATTAATCTTTATAACCTCAGACTACGGCTGGCAGAGGTAGAGCAGTCCTGGCTGGGCTTGTAAATATTTTAGCTGAAACAATCAGAGAAATGAGAAGATTAACCAACCCCCTTCGCTTCAGAAGGCCAAAAGGCCATTTGGTACAATGGAAAGGATGAGTCTCCAGGAGAAAGTATCTAGTTTTAAGGAGATTTTCCCTCAGAGGGCTGAAGCAGTGCGATGATAAATCCAAGGGCAATCCACAGGTTTTCCTCAGTGACATCCTCCCATGCAGAAAAAGCCATGTAAAGGTAAAGAGGCACCAAGTCAGCAAGATGTTATAGAAGTGAAATAGCATCCTTCAGAAATGGCTTTAGTCATTGCCCTTGCTTGGGAAGGAGAAGCTGTGAGCTTTGAGCTCTGTTGTACATTGGCATTGAAATCTTGGTTGTTTTCTTCAATTAACTTTAAAATTGGGCTTCTATATTGATTTATTTTGGTGTTTGCTGTAAGAGAACATCCCTCTCAGTGCGAAGCTTTAGTGGAGGCAAAATGCTGAGCCTGGTAGAAAGGGAGCAGTTGCTGATGTTTTTGTTCTGTGCTTTAAAACTGACCAAAAATACATCAACCCTGAAGACCTGCAGCCGCGTCATTGCCCTACGGCATTCCCTTCCCAGCCAGGTGAGAGCAAGGCAGTTTTCCTTCAGGGAAGCTGTCCCGGGCTGAGTCATGGCTGGAAAGCCTGGTTGGACCAAAGGGGATCCTCTGGGGAGGCTGAACTTCACATGGGACCAAAGAGGGGCTGAGGGGGAGCTTCTCGCAGGGTTTGAGCTTGGATGGGAAAATCATAGAATCATAGAATAGTTTGGGTTGGAAGAGACCTTAAAGATCATCAAGTTCCAACCCCCCTGCCATGGGCAGGGACACCCTCCACTAGCCCAGGTTGCTCAAAGCCTCATCCAGCCTTAGCCTTGAACACCTCCAGGGATGGGGCATCCACAACTTCCCTGGGCAACCTAGACCACTGCCTCACCACCCTCACAGTAAAAAATTTCTTCCTAATATCTAATCTAAATCTGCCCTCTTTCAGCTTAAAACTGTTACCCCTCATCCTTCCACTACACTCCCTGGTAAAGAGTGCCTCCCCATCTCTCCTGTAGGCCCCCTTTAAACACTGGAAGGCTGCTATTAGGTCTTCCCAGAGCCTTCTTTTCTCCAGGCTGAACAACTCTCCCAGCCTGTATGGGAGGTGCTCCAGCCCTCTGACCATCTTTGCGGCTCTCCTCTGGACTTGCTCTAAGAGGTCCATGTCATGACTCCATAGCTGGATGTGGTACTCCAAGGTGTGGCTCACATATTTGTGTTCCAGCATTAAGACCTAGTGTCTCATTCATTAGAGCCATTTCAGCTCTGGTGAGGAGAAATTAATGTAAACGGCCCAGGGAGGGCCAGGGGAAGGGAGGGCTTGTCAACATGTCAGAAGCACTCTCAGCATCTCCACAACCAGTTGCTCCATCCTCTGAGTCTCTTCCTAGACACTGGGTCCAGCTTTCACCTCGTGCCTCCGTGGGTCCAGCACCGATCTGCCTTCGTTTCACAGGCACTTGTGGGCAGGTGAATGGAGGTCTGAGCACATTTAATGTCTCTGTAGGTCATCTCAGGTTGTCTTTACCTTCTGTGCAGCCTGGAAAATAATGTAGCAGGTGAGAGAAACTGGTCTGCTCAGCTTTCCAGTAGGTAGACCAAGGGAGTGCATGGAGGAAATGTGATGTTTTCTTTCATTTCAATGCATTTTGTGTCAAAAGACACTTTATCACATTTAGCTGGTGGGTGTCCTGGTGGAGAAACACTGACACGAGTCCTTCATTAAATGTCAGGAAGTAGAGGGATTTGTTAAGGAGCTCTGGCGTGGGACTAATTTTGCTTCTCAAAGGTTTTGAATATAGTGGCCATGGAAATCAAACAGTGTGTTTCTGCTGCATCTTTCCCAGTGTTTGATTAGTTTTTGGGTTCAGACTAAACTCTCTCTCAAAGATTATCAGGGTGAGGGGAGCAGGCAGCCACTGTGGCTTGTTTGGCTTCCATCTAGTCATCACCTATAGATCTCCCTGGGCTCACCTGAGACTGGCTCCAGCCCCCCTGGCAGCTCCAGGAGCCGCTCTGCACCCCAAGCCCTGACTGTTGGTACCAGCAACCCCAAGCAAGCAAACAAGTTGGATGCCTTTGCGATCCAACTGGAAAATACATTTATTTTATATGTAGTTAGACATATTTAAAGGAGATTTTTAAAAAATATATATATTTTAAATTTATATATATGTAAGTATATATATGG
>NW_010119662.1:255-13178 GCF_000699245.1 Pterocles gutturalis | reverse complement strand
TTCGACACGTGCTCGAGGTGCGCGCGGGACGGGAGGAGGCCGATCGTCAGGCCGGGTTTTAACGGAGCTGCGGGCCAGCTCCACTCCACCCAAGGCCGTCACAGAGCCCGTGCTACAGCTCCTCTCCAACCCTTCAGCTGCCATCCCAACAACCTCCTTACTCCTGGCCCTCCCTGTTTTGATCTGCTCAAACCCTTCGGTAAGCACCCCTGAAGAAGATGGGCTCCCCCTGTTGCTGTGAGACCCTGCAGCTGTAAACGCTGAGAGAACGGCGCAGCCACTGTCACTGACCCACCTCCAATGCCAGTCTGTATACGCATAAGGTTTTGTATGCACAAACAATAGTATAGTACATGACCATCTGCACCCATTCGCTATGAGAAGCAGGTTTGCAGCTACTGCCTCCCATGATTACCAGGTATCTTGAGTCCAGTTCTACAGGAGGAGGAGGGAAAGAACTGTAAGTAACGCAAAGTGGCCCAGAGTAAGGGTCAGGTAACTGGGGTGGGAGGGAGAGAGAGAAAAAGAGAGACACATTGTATATTTTTATAGTTCAAGAAAAACAAGCAAACAAACACTCTGAACAAGCCCTTTTTCAGTGTTACAGAGAGAGACTGCAAGGCCAGCAAATTCTACCTCAAGTCCAAAGACAAGTCTTCTGGGCTACCTGTTGATGATGATGGAGAATGCATCAGTGTAATGCTGCGTGCCATAAACACGGTAAGCCTGTATTACTGCTTTTTGATGCTCTCACAATTACAGCTCAAAAATAAAATCAAACAGGATTACACATTCACGATGGAATTCTCACTTTGTTTATTGCCACTGATTATTGAAGAAAACAGTGAATACATCAGCTACATGTATTTTTGCTGTGAGGCATCAGAAGACTTCACACAGTACCTAGTTAACTTCTAGTCACCTTACATACCACTGCATGCATTACGGCTGGAGAACATTCCCAGAAAATACTAAACTCCCATAGGAAACAAAGAAGAAAATAAACAGGATAAGCAAAGAGTATCAGTCTACAATCTCCATTAGTAAGATTGATCAACACTAAATATATAAGAAGTAAAAAAGTAGTTGTTACATAGGTTTAAGTCAGATAAAAAAAGGAATAGTATTACATCCATCTTTGTTTTATGATTCAAGTCAGGTTACATAGTCTGACAATACAGATGCAAACTCCTCTCTGCCCCCATAAAGGCAGATACAGGACCAATCATTAACCAATCAATAAGTGTTATATAATTAGCAGTAGTCAATTTGACTCTGTATAAAATAGTCTTGCCTTTTCAAGCTTGCACTTCTGTAATACATTTGCCTTATTCTCCTACAAGGTAATTGGATACACTAGCAGCAATACATGCTGATGCTATATAATATGTCAAAGTTAGTATTTTACTACTTAAAACTACTTAAGTTAACCAACAGAATCCCTGTCCCAAATACAACTAGTAATGCAAACTTGATGGGACCTCTTGTCCAAAATAGTCATTATCTTTCAAAATTATTTAAGAGGAGCTGTAAAATCAGAGCTGACAGGTTTCCATATAAAAAAAGGGCAGATTGACTCTATAGGAGCAGTAGAAATGCATTAATTAATCAGACCCGTCTTCTGCGTAATGGTAAGTTGAATAAAATATAGAACACTGCAACCAGTAGTACTACAGCATATCTAGGAACAAAGAACACAGGTCACATACAACAGCAGAATGGTCACATTAGCATATGACTACATTGAAAGGTTTTAGAAGTAAAGACATGGAAACAGCTTAGCATGAGCTTCAGCACTGTGACCGTGGCTTCAGTTCATCTTGTCAAATGCTAGTCAGCAGAGCAGCACAATGATCCCACCTAAGCACCTGCCAAAAGACTCAGAGATATTAGTAACGCAAAGCAGTATAAAGGGATGAGCATTTTAATCTAGAGTTAACTGCACTGTGCCACAAACTCAGGTATCCTCTTCCACAAGCTAACAGCAGCAACCAAGTAAACATCACCCTGCAGCATAAAAGCACCTAAACACCTTACATTTATTTTAGTCCATAAGCCTGAATGATAAGCAATAGTGTGTCCAATAGGCTGACCCAATGCTAGGAATTTCGTTTCCCTTCTCCCTACGCAAGCAAGTTAAGATTAGTTTCTTTAAAAGCTCAAAATAATATTTTGAAAGTCTAGATGCCTCAAACATTTCCACCTGGTGTCAAAATGACCTGTAATGTTTAGCAATGCTGCAAAGAAAACAACTGGCCCAGCAGACTTCAGGTTCTCCATTACTGGAGGTTTGTGACAGCAGCCAACAGACACATGAATAATGTTTTAAAAATTCCACTTCAACACCAGAAAGGTGTCCTCCAAAGACATATGCCCCATTTCCTTTCCCATCTGTCCCAGTTATTGCAGAGCTTGTCTGATTTTGAACTTGAAATCCTACAGAAAATTGTTAGTTATGTCTGGCTTATGTGTTACATTCTTCTATAGTCACATAAAAGTGTAGTATTTCAATAGCAGCAGAGATAATGACTTCGCATTCTGTAACTATGTGCCAAGGTGCAACTTCAGCACTGGAATTTGAGACATTCCTGCCTTTCATGTTTCTCACTAGTCTTAGGTGTTCGTGATATATTTTTAACAAAAAAATATTGGAGCAGTTAACTGTACAACTAAGCACATGGCCAGTCTTTTTTTTTTGCCCAATTTACAGGTTCCAAAAAGCCTGCCTCAACATGTTGACTGGCTAGAGGGGAGTCACAATACATTGTTTTGTGTAGCCAATATTAGAAGTTTTTTCTACTTTCATCTACTCGGTGGGGGTTGGAAATAGACTTTTAGGTGCTTTTATCCCCACCCATCCCCTTTCAAATATATATTTGAAAAGAGAGACATAAGCACTGTAAGAATAATCTTATAATGATTCTCTATGATTCTATGATAATTCTGACACTTAATTTAAGTGCTCTAAGAATAATGCTCTCCTAATATAATTCTTCTAGCCTCACAATATATATGAAACAAACTGGTATCACACTGAAGTTTCAGAACTATTTAAGTTTTCTTAATTGTGCAACGCCAGTACAAATCACTGCGGTGGCCAAATCTGATCTGTGGTTATTTATGAAGTACCTGCTGCTAAACACAGATGCTGTAGATTATATACTCAAGCAATTTATGCTGGCAGTTTGTATTAGCAAAACATTAATTTGAGCATTCCAAGATGCTCTACAGACATAATTACTCAAACTGCATTAAAAAATAATTTTAAAAACCCATACACATTACTTAATGAGACAATTTGCAACAACTACACAAAAGTAATGGTTTTACTTCCAAGTCTTTTGACTTAGATAGCAAAAAAAGTTACGTTATTTCCTCCAAGAACTGCCCAGTTTTTAGATATTAAACAGTTAGTGATGTTTGCCCCGAGTATGTCTGTGTAGACGGTGTTAAAACACAGCAGCATCAGAACTCTGATCGTCTTTTGCAGAAGTACAACAAACAAGCTAAGGCAGCTTGCTCAGTTTGAAATATCCAGACTCTTCTAACAGTGGTCACAGCCTAAGGGCTACTAAAATTATTAGAAAAAAACCTAATAGCTTGATCACCACAGGCATTATCAAATCAAAGCACATAGCCTTTTAAGAAAGCCTAATATTGTTTTGTAAGACTTTCCAGAAACTCCAAAGAACCAGCATTAATTCTGATTGAGAGCCACCATCTTCAAACCAAGCCACAAGAAATGAAACATTCTGCCTTTATATTCAGAACTTTCTGCTCCTTGGAGGTTAAACAGAAACCTGTGATTTATCATCTGATAGTTTTTTACTAAATTACAAAGCAAAAGACAGTATCTCTTCTGAGGGGTCTGACTGCCACACCACCTTCTCCACAGGTTCTTCTAGTATCGCAGCCCATTTGGTTAAACACAGTAAATGTTTAAATCAGCTTTGGGGCAGGGGGGAGGGGGAGAAGGGATGGAGAGAGACAGACCAAAATGAGATCTTACAGGATTTAATCTTCACTAATTCTGTGCTGCTGCCACGGACTTGCTTTAAACATCAGTAATGTATGCTTTTTGCAATAACATAGAAAGAAAGAATATCCACTTTGTATGTTCTGAAGAAGCTATGAAAACATCTCCCTTGTTTACAAACCTAGACAAGCAATTATTCACTCCGATCCTTTGGCTCTCGATATTTCCACTGGATATAGTCAAAGATGTCTTTTTCACATTCTACTGGTAGGGCCTCCCCAGCAACTCCTGCAAGCAAATTAACGGATGTTATTTGAAAGGTGGTAGGTCTGTATCATCCAGAAATGTCAAATGCATTGCAAGATTAAGACAAAACTGCTGTAAGTAAAACAGACTTAAGGAAACAAAACACCCCCCCCCCACACACCTTTTCATACAGTGTTTAGGTACCGATTCTCATTAGTGTCAAAAGAAATAGGGTAATGAATTAACTTTGGGGCCAGGTGGTTATGCCATTAAATATAAATGCGTTTATATTCATATGTGTGTGTGTATATATATATACACACATACATACATATATATACAGTCAGCCTCCCTCCAAAACAAAACAACTGAAGGACATGACTTATCTTGTTAAAAGAGTGGGAAACCACATGTGGGCTGTGCATGACAATGAAAAAACAACCTTTAGGTCAATAAGACCACCACTAGATTAGGTGGCCCAAAGAGGTAACTTTGTGCCACAGCAGTGCCTATACATAAATAGGGGGCCTCTTCCTGCTATAATGATGTCCAGTACCAAGAAGGACACTGTGAAAAATTTAATGAACTACAGTATTTATCAGAAGTATTTCCAGTACACTGAGAAACCAACTTAAGGAGAAGATCACACAAAGCATCTAACTAGAAAGAACACTCTGTGCAAAGGTCCAGACTGACCAGTGACACCCAAGGGACGGATTGTGTACTCATTGATCGTGAAGCCCATTTCCAGAGCATGAGTTCTCATGTTCTTATTGAATATATCACTTCCTGTGAAATACAGTACACCACAGTAATACTGATCTTTGGGGATAAGCCTAGAATAAAAGTGGAAGAAAAGTACAGATTTAGAACAAATACATAACAGAAAAGTTACAAGCCATTTAGAATTCAGCCATTCAGACACTATTTGAGGTTTACTTCCTATTTATGCACATGCATTCTGCAACTCTCTACATTTCATTTTCCCACAAGCCAGATGCGAGAATTAAATGAATTGTATATCAAAGAAAGGTTCAGCACATATACCCTGGCCCAGAAGTTACTGGTGTTCAACCACTACATGGTTATAGTGCTTGCACTCCTGCAAAGAATTAATGTCAACGCAGTATGATAAAGTAGGTCACAATCCTGAAACGCGATACAAACTCATGAATTGAAATACAGCTTTCTTGCTAATAATGTGTTGTTGGTACTGGTAGTTGTACAGTGGCTTCCATACTGCAAAGGAATTAGAAACCTAGTAAATGCCATTTTCTGAATGTGGAAGTAGAGATTTGAATGCAGAACTTGATGCAAATGCCTACTATGTAGCAGGTAGGTGTAGGGGTGTGTGGGGTGTGTGTGCGTGTGCCTGTGCCTACACACCGGATATCAATTCTTCTATGTGGATAGGCTGTTCCATCTTCTTTATTTGGCAATTGACATTTTTAGGGAAAGCAAGATATTCAGAATTAACTTAAAACAGATTTGAGATCAATCTTCACCTCCCCACCCCTAAACAACGTCTAAACAATCCTTGGTCATCTGGGAGAGCAAAGTTAAATTCCCACTCAACCGATTAAATACCGTGTATAACTATTTTACACAGCTAAGAGAGCTGTCCTTCAATGTAGCATATAACTGCTTCTTAAGTTTTTATTACAGCAGGAAGGATCACAGGCCTTCTAACTTCCCATTCCTCTACCCTAATTATTATCAGGCTCTTCAGTATGCACAAACATCAGCAGGTTAAGGAAAATGTAGGCAAAGCTCAAGCTAATAGAAATGAAAAAAAAAAAATGTTTCTTTCTTGCTAAATCCTCTGCCACTTTTCATTTCAAACTGCTTTGTAATTTTATTGCAATTCACATATCAGCCTTTTCTTTTATACCCTAGTCTATGATCACCTTAAATGACAATGCAGTAGCAGGGAGGGACAATCAGAAATGTTTACATACTAAACCGTTTCACCACCTGAAGCTTCATGCTGCGACTTATTCTATTCTAACTTTGTTTTGAAAGCTTAACACTTTGAAAGCTAACACACGCTTTTAAAGTTACGTTGTCTGTCTCCTGACTTTCTTTTCTCAGATTCTCACCTGCAGCTGTTATTTCCCTTTTTACAACATTGCTTTCTTAGCTTCTACTTTGAAGACAAGAGCTATTCCACAACTATTTAGAGACGACAGGATTATACAGAGCAAACGGTCAAACTATAATGAACTTGGTCGAACTGCGAATGCAAAGTGGGATGCAGAGTATCTCTGCTTTTGGCTCACAGATGTACATTTAGCTTTAATCCCATAAGGTATTCACATTTAAACCATTTGGTATGAATGAGAGTGACTTTCACTTATTCCTCCTAAAGATCAAGCAAAAAAAATAGGCCATCAAGTTTCATTCCCTCTCAGAATGCAACACTTAGCTGAAGACAAATTCTCAGAGTTTTTAGCTCCCATTTTAAGTAAAACCAAACCGACAAACAAAAAAATAAACAAGTGCTCCAACAGACCCTTTCCTCTTGTGAAAGCAAGTGTCTCTAACTATAGTATTATATATTTAAGTATTTATGCCTTCCAAAAGATTAGCTGAATATAATGGTATCTTGATTCTTGAATAGAAATCCGTAAGTCATGGACCTTTCCTCCTGCAGGACCACTCCTCTGAGCTTCCCAGGAATTCCATGAAGCCAGTGTGAGTGACTGACAGGAACTAACCAGTCCTCATTTCCACTCAGTATTGCTTACAGTTCTACACTTCTGTTAGAATTAACTTTTAACCAGTCTGTAAGACCAGGATATCCAAGGCCTGTAAAGAAAACTAAGTGAAGCAAGGTAACACCCAGTCCACATGTTTAAGAAAAAAAAGTTTTGCTGTGAGCAAGGGGCCTAACAAAAATCAATTACTTTCTTTAGGCATCCCACATATTCCCTATCATATCCCGAGTCCAACAGCTTATCCATTAAATCTGCTCTGCAACAAAACTGACAAAAAAAGGAGTCAAAAGTGTATCATGTATTAGACGAAACAAGGTACAACATAGGCCCGAGATCAAAGATAGTGTTTCCAAGACCTTGAGTTACAAAAGCGGTCATTGGTGCAACTGAAGAAGTGAGGTTGTATAAAGGTTCTGGGGAAACATCAAGCAAAACAGCGACACAGTTGGCATTGTGCGATGAAGGTTATGTCAGTGGGGTTCAGAACTACATAAATACTTGCAGATTTTCTAATACTGAAATCTTACCGTGAGAGATTCACTAAGAGTTAACTGCAGAGAGTTTTTACGGGGTAAAGGGGTAAATTAAAAAAAACCCAACAATTACAACTCCAGCAGCCCAAACAACATATCTTGTATATATCCTAGCTTCCATCAGGTAAGGTAATCTCCCCCTGCAACATCCCTCACCACCAAAAAAGCCTTACCATGAATTTGGTGTCACCTTTAGACAGCGTATCTGTGACAAAGCGGACTTTTTCCAGTTGTTCTACAACTTGATGCAGAAGTTTTGACTAGGAACAGTGACAACACAGAAGAAGAAATTATTTCACAAATAACAAGAATATCTTACCCATTTACCAGACAACGGCCCACATAAGTACAGGACATCACTATAATTATATGTATTATTGTACCTTAAATTAGACCCGCAGGGGATAAAAAAATAACAATAATACTGAGAAAAAGCTAATAAAACTACAGTTGTGCAATGTAAAAAAAAATTCCACCAAAATCCCCATGTCAGTTAGTTGGAAGTGACAAAACTCATTTCTTGGTTTCCGTTTTCAACTTTTAAGCAATGAATCCATAGAAGCAACACAAGAAATAAAAACAGTCATTAAGACTTCTCCAGAGTTAGTCCCAACAGATTACAAGGGCAGCCGGACATTTGCTTCTCATCCAAAAGAATATGGCTACATGAAGAGATACTTACTCTGCCTTTAACCTCTGCTTTATCCAGTTAGCTGTTACAGTTCTATGTCGTAAAAGAACAAGAATTTGAGGGAGTGGGGTGAGCGTGTGAAAGGAAGAGGAGGGAGAGAAGGATAGGCACAGACACAGCTAACAGGTCTGCAAGAGGAACATAACGCAATACATGGATCTGGAATTGAGTTTACTATTACAGTAACAAAAAGATCCAAGAAGCTGTAATACAGGTCTGTGATTACGTATTATCTGAATTTAAACATACCCTTATGGAAGTAATACACAGTACTGATCCACAGAGAAACACACCTGTTTGGACGATTCAGATGTGAAACTTGGATGGGTTAGGAGAACATCCATATCGCCGCTTGACTCTGCACCTAGGCAAGTAAGAAGCAAAGAAAAATTCCTCTGCATATGACGAAGTACACAAACATTGGTGAACAGGCATCTAACCTCTTCCTATAAACATGTTTTTCTGGTATAAAACATTCAGTCACTATTCAATATACTTGGAAAAAAAGCAATATTAAAGTAAGAGAATCTTGTTCTTCCATCAAAAAGTTTATATCCTTGCATATCTCAGAAAATAGCCAAGAATTTCTTGCTGTATTCTGTAGCAATGAAGCACAAATGTTAATGTAAAAACAACACTCACATGCTACAATATACTACTCTTTATGGGGGGCGGATTGTAGAAGCAAGGATTTATGCAGCTGTTTTGTCACTGAACTAACCAGTCAAGACAATACTAAAGGAAAAAGACACGTTCCAGCATAGATGTTCTAGAAGAACAACATATATAGAAATTAGTCTTGCTTGTTAGCTCAAAACAAATGTAACAAGATCACAGAGTACCAACCTCGTCTAAAACTGCCACAGACAGTAGCAATATAGTTTGGGTCCAGATTGTTCACCTCTTTCAGCACAATTTCCTATGTAAAAAAGGAATGATGTGTGTTTAGAGGTGTCAGTCATTCACTGGCCATCGGTGCCTCACATCCTCGATAAAGACATTCTTACCTGCATTTGCAGCATTTCTTCCCTTGGGATTCTTTTCTCAAAATCTTCAAAGTATCTGCATAGATAAAAACAAAAGTGTCAGAAAGAGTTGCAAAGGTAGCATCTTAAAATTTTAGTCACTTAAATATATACCAGATGAAAGAATACAACTTATATGACTGTCACATCACAAAAAGCTCCCCATTCTCACCAAACACCTTAGAAAACATCTTCCCAAGTGATAGTAAAAACTCACAACTTCAAGTTTGACAATGCTTAGAAGATGGTTTAATTGCATATTATTTCCACTGCATATGACAAGCTGCTATGAGGTGAGAGTAATATTACTGTATAAGCAATTGATTTATGTTTACGTAGCCCTCTGAAAATACAAAAGGTTCCTGACAAAACTCAGTCCACCAGCAAGCAGGAGGAACTGGTCCCTAATCTACAGTCAGAGGTGATCTATGTTGGAAAGAGCTAAATGGAAGCTCACAAGTCAAATACAGCTCCAGATTATCTTTGCATGCAGACATAAAAAACAGACTGCCAGCATGCTGCTTGACTGTGGAGAAAAAGAGGCCAGGTGAAACAAGGATACACCTGACCAGCAGGGACATTCTTTGCCCCTCCAGCACCAGAACTGTTAACAGCCCACATGTTCGCCAACGCTCATTACCCAACCATCCCAATTCCAAGCTCTGCAGACAGAGCTTCTGGATATGGAACTCGCCGCCCACCCCCTGCTCTCACCCCCTCTCCAAGAGCTGCAGTGGAACTAGGGACAAAAAGACTACCATCAAGTGCTGAAACCATTCTTTCATCTTAACACTTACTGGAGGTTCTGAGACAACATCTGAGCACAACGCTGGAAGCACACCCAAGGGCAATGCGTGCACTAGCAACACGGGTAGGTCAGGTGAGTTTTCGTATACTCACTGAACAGTGAAAAGTTTTCCCTTGCGTGCTCAAACGTATAAAGGCAGGGACACACACTGGGTATGGGGCTAGATGAGCAGTGGGAAGGCAACAATCATTGCGTAACCCTTCTCCTTCACTAGCAAGCAGTTTGTCCAGATCACACATTGTGCATCTCTGACACTGATGTGGAAATGCTGGCCCCACAAAGAATGAATTCAGATATAGGATTTTATTTGGTTCACTTGCAGTTTCTTGCAAACACAGCTATAGTTCTTCCAGAACTAGCACACTGGAACAGCCACTCAGCAAGCAGCACTCAAGCTGGCAAGTACTGAGGGGCAGACGCACATTCTATGTGGCATTCTCAAGTTCAGATGTGCAAAGGTGTTGCCTTGCTCACAGCACATAACAAAAAATAGCCTGGGCCACTTTTACGCAGATTCCCACGAAACATCATTGCAACCTTACTAAAGTGATTCTCCATGAGCTAACTGAAAAAGTAATTTGAAATTAATTTCCTTCTGGATGGAGACTAAGCCTACTGAATTTCAACCCCAATGAAATGCAAGCTCTGAATAACTGCTGAAAAGCATGTGGAGCACACATAGAGAATAGACCCTTACTTGGCCTGTGTAACCTTACATTACATCCTGGTCTGAATGAATAATTAGGAAACCCAAGCACTTGCACCCAAGAAAACTTACTTCAACCCAATTTGCTGGTGATGGGTCAGCTTGTGCTCATTTTTTCTTAGATCTAGAAGAATTAAGAAAAACAAAAAAAAAGGTACTTAAGCACTAAAAATCTTACAGTAAGGTTCCACCAATGCAAAGATGAGGTACACAAAGAATACATAACAAGAAAACACCAGCCTCAAACACAAAGGAAGAGATTTTAAACTGACTACTCAACAGCTGATAGGATGAGTAAGAATGCATAGAGCACTTCTTGGTAAAGACTTCAGTACACTATTCACCTCAAAGCCAAAATCCTTGTTGTTTTCCACATAATCTGTAAGTACTTTACTTTGGATATGAGTGTAATGCCTTTAGCCTGTGCACCAACTTCAGCATCTTACACGCTTTCCTCAAAGCCTAGGGCATATCTGCTATCACAGTACCAATGTGGAACAGGCAGCTTGACAAAAAAACCCCATTACTGGAGTGTGAACTGAGGACCCAAAGTTACACTTACCTTCTAAAGTCTTAATTCCTTCCTCGACAAACTTCCTAGCGGCAGCAGGACTAGAAAGAGACAAGACAATCTGCCATTAGGAACAGCAAGAATCTTACAACACTGAAAAGAACATTAGAATTCACTAAACTGCCTGGGTTCTTCAAGGCCAAGACTGAAGCTGCTTCTCATGCTTACCCTGTTTCCAGCATATGCATTGTCAGTGTGTACTTTGAATCAGCAGAGGTGGCTATCCAAGGGTCAGCCTGCACCTTTTTTTAGCACTGATATAACTATGTAGTGAGATATAATTGTAAAATATAAGCCAACAAAATCTCACCAAATAAGCAATACTGCTTTAGACGACAATACTGAATGCATGGTAAGAACCACTTTAACGGCAGTCTCTGAATCAGCTTAGGGCAACATCAACACAAAAGCGTCTTCAGACCAGCACTTCAAAAAAACCCAACAAGGCTTCAGTTTGCAACCTACAGTACAGCAAAGCAGTCCCAGCTCCAGTCTGGCTGAAGAGTTTGCCTTAAGCAAAGTCTGTAATTGGTGCTTCTATATCCTTCTCATGCAATTGTGTCATCACAACTATGTTGTCTCAGTGTGGGCACTACAGCATCAGCTCATTCTCTTCATTATTTGCAATCACCCAAATTCTGTTCACCAAACAGAAAAACAAAACTAAAAACCAAACAAACTTTACCCAATGCCAGTAACTCGTGTCAGGAGGCTGATAGATGCACTTGTATCATCTTGTCGAATCTGCAAAAACAAAACAAGACAGACCAAACCCTTCTTTACTCCCTTTGCAATAAACGAAGAAATCTTGAGAAAACAGCTTAGTCAGACTCTGCTTTGGAGGCTCACTATAAATCAACGCAGAACAGTACCAAGGGTAGCACTGTGTACCACAATAATGCCATACGTACCAAGTCTGAAAATTGCCTGACTACCTGTGCTAAGGTGAACAGCATGGTTAAACCACAAAACCCCACAGCCTTCAGAGTCAGAATGCCACTTCTGACAGAAGACATTCACATGCTAATTTTATAGCCCAAAGTATTTTCATAAATAGACAGTTCTGAGGCTTTGGCCAAGCTTCTTGTTCCTGCTTTCTCCTCACCATAGACTCCATGTCTACTTAAGCTTGACACCAGTGTCTCCAGGGACAACGACAAAAACTGCACAGAGCAAGCAGGCTACTTTTCAAGTTACAAAGAAAAGCAACTATTGAGAAAGAGATCACAAGGGAGCAAAACCCACCTTTTCCAATTTGCGTAGTTTTCCAGTGGATAAGAACTCATCTATCTTCTCAGCTATTTTAGCACCTACTCCATCCTAAATATTGGGTGGGAAGGCAGACAAGTTAACTTCAAGGTCACTTAAGCCATTATATCTATAAAAAAAGGAAAGTTCCCCAGAATTTAGAGTCCAGAAAGAACTATGAGGCTACTGAGACCATAATAAAATACTGGACTATAAGGAAGCAGAAAAATTTAAGGGTGTATATACACGCAAGCAGCAAGAACACTGTGATCCCAGGCCTATACTAAAAGTTCCCCCAAAGCAATAATTTTGAACAAGGCTTTGATTATTACTGCTCATGTTCCCCAAATTTAACGAAGCAGTAACAGAGCAAAGGGGAAACCTGCCACACCAGAATCCTTT
>NW_010119662.1:0-218 GCF_000699245.1 Pterocles gutturalis | reverse complement strand
GCCCCCCCCCCGCCCCAGCCACACCGCATCCCGGCCCCGGAAAGAGGAGCCGGCACAAGCGGGGTCTCCCCTGCCCTTCGCGGGCGGCCCCGGCAGCCCGGGCACCCACCAGCTTCTTGGCTTCGGCCCCGCTCCGGATCTTGATGGGATACCGGGAGATCACCGAGGCCGCCTTCCTGCGGAACAGCGCTGCTCAGCACCCGCTCGCGCGGCGGCGA
>NW_010119661.1:0-719 GCF_000699245.1 Pterocles gutturalis | reverse complement strand
CCAGCACGGATGTGATCCTAATGCAGAGCCCAGGCCTGTATCCAGCACGGGCTGAACCATCTCCAGCAGCTCTGGAGCCAGACCTGGACTCCAGACGCAGCTGCCTGGTCCTCCCGTGTCGTGCTGGACTTTGGCCACGCAGCAGCATGTGCATACACGCGACTTCCCCCTCCTCCCATGCCAGCGCAGGAGCACAGCAGCTAAAACACGGGGCACACACCTGCCCAGGCTCCCCGGTGCCAGCAGCGAGGGTGCCTTTATCAGGCCTGTTATCGGGGTGTTCCTCTGGCACCCACAATCCCCCGCTTTGTGTGCTATCACCTCTTGGGTATCTTGGCTCCTTCCCCAGGAAGAGAAAGTTCAGGCTGGAGCAAAACAACAGCAACCGCAGGTGTGGGCACAGCTGCCTCCAGCGCCGGGGTCCATGCCCCCCAGCTCCCCCATGCCGTGCCACCTGGGGCGAGGGGATCACCCAGGTGGTCTGCAGACCGGGCTGGCAAGGGGGACACCACGGCTTCGCACCCCCCCATGGCACAGCCTGTCACAAAAGGGAACGCCCGGAGCCCCTCGGGACACAACACACACCTGGGCACGGAGGATGGGCTCAGGCAAGGGGCACCGAGGGGCACAGATGGGGAGGGACCCCAGTCCCCGGACCGATGCTCGCCGGGAGCACCGTGGGTCCTGCTCCAGCCAGGATGAGTTCAGAAGCAGCCAGC
>NW_010119660.1:24315-25472 GCF_000699245.1 Pterocles gutturalis | reverse complement strand
GGAGGGGAGGGGAGGGGAGGGAAGGGAAGATGGTTTTGTGCTATGCTCACTGGGCCATGACTTCTGAAGTAACTCAGAAAACCCACAACGCAACGAAGTGTGGTTGCTTGATCCCTATTTTTCTATCTGCGTGAGAAGTGCAGAAGTCCTTTCCCGCACAAACACTGCAGCTTGTCCCTGAAATGAGCTCACTGTAGGTGCCGTCACGTGATCCCAAAGGAAGCGCAAAGTTGCTCTGCTTTCTGGGTCCTCCTGACAGAATCCGCTGCAGAGCAGGGATGCCTTCTGAGGGAGACAGAAAGACCTGAGTCAGCACTGGTCTTTCCTGTCAGTGTCTACGGACACTTTCCAAACCCTCATTTGCAGCTGTGTCTGGCTTCCAGATTTGTAACCATCATGCAAGTGAGCTCGCTGTTAGTCAACCACTCTGAGCTGAGCTCTCTTTTCTTTCCTTTAAGGACAGTCCCACATTTCATGTCCACAGTGCAAAATTATATCTGACATGTAATTTAAAACCCAAGATGCTTTGATATAAAGCCTTACTCCAGTAATGGGATCAAACAGCAGGGCATTTTATTTGACAGAATGGACATTTCTAGTTTTGATATTACATTAACTTTTCTTCTCCATGCCTCATATGGATTTTTAATTCTTTAGGCAGCAATGCCTGGTGACTAACCAAAGTCCTAAGTCTGATGGGGGGTTTCCCCAGGATTTCAATGATTCCCTCAGGGTCAGAGAGGGTTCCTGGTATTGTCCGTATGTTCCTTCACTTGTGCCTGGTGAGAAACTTTGCAAGCCCACAGCCCAGCTGTAAGAGCTGCATGTTTTACCTACCGAACCCATCCTGCTCCAGAGACAACAGCATTCCTCTTTGGTGGATCAGAATGACCTCATCACTCAGAGATGATGTAGGATTAAATTTCTGATAACCACAGCAGCTTAGCAGGCTGCTTCCCTCTGACTAATACATCTTTGCAAGAGGCCTGCAATATCACCTCATGTCTGGGGCCTCAGTAACACACTCACAGTTGGTGAATCAGAGCTGTCTTGCATCTTCCTAGTTCAGTGTATGGGCAAATGTCAGTGTCTGCCTACACAACAGTCTAGACAAAACTTCACTCCCTTGTTTTCCCTTGTGCCCCTTGACAATTTTG
>NW_010119660.1:10823-24284 GCF_000699245.1 Pterocles gutturalis | reverse complement strand
AAGAGCGTCTAGTAGAAAATTCTTGTGGCATGACTGTTAGCATCACAGTGCTAGAAAATGTGAGGTTTTATACTTGCCAGAAGGTGATTAGCTATAATATGAATAATACAATACCTATCCTAGATACCTTGGATGAAAACTCTGAGTAATCACTCCAGCCTGATGAAGTGAAGTGCTCTAGCTAAATGCCTGAATGCTACGTAACAACAGTTTTTAATTAAAGTAACCAAATATATCTTTAGTGTTGATTAAATAAACTCTGGATTTGAGAATTCTGTAATACATTTTAGACATCAGATAAAGATTTATCTTTGGTCAGAGACAAAGCATGGAAAACTTTGCATGACAAGTGAATTTCAGGAACACAATCACAGCTGAAACCAGGAGGGTTTTAAGGAAACTGCAGCAGAAAATTTACAAGCGCCACTGACCAGGACCACCAGAGTGCCTTTACTAGAGGGACAGGCCCCCAGAGTCTGTGTAGACCTCCCCAACACTGCCAATGCTGTGCTACTTGACACTGCCAGGAGGGAGAAGGTGGACCTTCATGTTACTGAAAAAACAGCTCAGACAGAACTGTATTGACATGCATCAGATAAGAGCTAGCCAGCACTGTCTCAGATCCCTAAACATGATTGATTGTAATAATTTAATCATGTACTAGTTGTTGTTGTTTTTTCTGTCTATCAAGCCTTGTTGCTGTATTTCAATGTCTGAAATGATACAATGTTTTCCATAGGACTTTGTTTTTCTTGACAAAGAGTAAGGTCAAGAAAAATGCCTTCTGCTTCTGACAAAAGAGAGGACGAAAGAACCAATTCTTGCACATGCTATGTATGGCTTTATGGATGGAATTCATGTTCCAAGTTGGTTGTGCAAAGTGAAAACACTTCCTCCTCTGTAAGAAACCCACATGATCTCTCTGTCTTGATAGCAAGGCACCAACAGATCTGAAACAAACAGCACTTGAAATCGTCAAAGTAGGTTCCTTCAAATGATGTATCCTGCCTGCACAGAACTCGTCCACTCGTCCTGTCTGCTCTTGCATACCTCTTGAAGAGCTTCATCCACAGTGACATTTACAGTGAACTAAGTTTACTTGAGCATAACTCAGATTTCTTTTATGTGTCCTTGCATATTTTTCCTTTGCATCCTTGGAGTGTCTGCTTCTTAAGGATGCTGCTTCCTCTGTGATTCAGAACTCTGAGCCAGGGCCATGGAGACAATTAGGCTCACTTATAAGTAACTGCTTCAGGTATCTGAGCAGTAAAAGCATGTGTTTCAGCTGCTAGACATTACTATGGGTCCTGGCTATTCCTAGGTTGCCAATGGTGAAGCCTGTATTAATGCATTGGATTGCTAATTGTACCCAACCAGCTAGTTTGTTTAGTGCTTCTGCATTGTCCGTTCATGTTTTGAATGTATCTGGCGTACCATGAATCCTACAGAAAACACATATTTAAGCCAAATTAGTAAATTGTACCATGTCTAATATCTTTGAATAATTAACTGGATTTTTAAATGCAAAAAAAAATTTATATTAGTTGCATTAATAATCCTTAGTTCTTCAGTGGCATTGAGGGGAATTGGTTTCTCTATGGCAAAAAAAGCAGCTGACTTGACACCTAACATTATTCTAATCTGGTTTTTTACTACAATTTCTTTGTCCTTTTAGCTATGCAGTTCATTTTTATCCCTTCACATTTTCCATGAAGGCAAGTCCCCTTGAAAATTCATATCCCTACTGGTTTTGAAGAAAATGGGCTGTAATTAAGCAAAGTTTCATTAGTTACAAAGTTGTCATTTGCAAAACACCAAATGCATAAAAGCAGGGGAAAGACATCATTAAGGACATAAATCTTCTCTTCTATCCACCTAATAAATAAACACATTATTCTTATCAGGTACAAAGTACAGCATATTTCATCACAGGTCTACAAATGTAACCCCCCATCTGCTCTTTTAACAGCAGCATTACAATGAAGTGCAAAGCTTTCCTGAAAAAATAAACAAAGAAAAAGTCTGGACTCAGATTTCTACAATGGTGTAAATCAGTATAGTTCTTTCAGCTTCAGAGATTCTGAGTTGGTTTACATTAGTTGAACATGTGATACATTGTAGGTGAACTTTCTTATTCCACTCTGTAATTGTCCTTCCCCTTTGGAGCTAATATTGTCCTTTGACTCTTATATGTTGTGGGCTGGTCGGATACTATTTCTAAATCAAAACTACTGTCTTCTTAAAGATGTGTTCTAGCTCAAAAACAAATTAATTCAGGGCAGTATTAAGAGGTTGATCAGACTCCATCATCTCACTTGTTCCTTTTCATCTTGCAATGGGTGAAACTATTTGAAGAGCTCAGAAGCAGCAGAATTTTTGTCTTCTCCAAAGCTTATGCAACCCAGCAAGTCTTTCTTTCCGCTGATACCAATAGGTTTAGCTGAGGGCCTTGTTTTGACAGGGTGATCCAGTTTGGCAGGGTGATCCAGCCTTACCAACTGTGGGGTCTGCACTGCAGTTGTGGGACCCTCCTGATGGAAGAGCCATCACAGTGGTAGCAACAGCAATTACTTGTGGTAGCTCAGAGAGGGGAAAAGACTGGTATCATGAAAGCAGAGGGAGCAGGGGATTTTCATGGGATGTTCTTAAAGGGTGTCTTTCCTCCTTCCAACAGTCACTAGGTCCTAGTGACACTCAACCTACCACTTTTTTCTTGCTCCACCTCTGCACCAGAGGCCATGTCTGCACTACTAGTCCATGACTGATCTACTTTCTGGCCCTGCTGCCAGTAGTACCTTGAAGTTTGATCTCAAGACTACACTGTGCTTGAGAAACGCAAACAACAGATTTCATAAACTTGCTGGAAAGCAGAATATAGAAGACTTTGTGGTCCCAAACTGCTGAGTCACCATAGGTTTGAGGAGAAACTGATGAATCTGCCCCGCACCTTGCTCTCTGTATCTTGACCAGAGGCCATGTCAGAGAGCAAACCTGTAAACACAGACAAGGTGGGTGGTAGATGAACTTGGGAATGGCTCTGGACTCCTGCTGGACTGACAGTGCTGGCATGTCAAGGAGCACAGAGGAGGACTGCAAGGCTAATTACAGACACCTGGTTACTGTGGAGCTCAATGTGGTGGACAAAGGATGGCTTAAGATTTTGCCTCTCCTTATGAAGCAAGCCATATGTAATTTAAGGACCTCATGCAGTTGCAGCATCCCTGTGGTTGCTGCAGGTTTCTCTCTTTTTTTCCTGTTGCCTTAGGAAAGCAGGAAATGCCCCATTCTGTGCTTCTGAAATCAGCAGGAGTTATATGATTTGCCTTCCACAGCTACAGCACAGAGCCGGTCAGAACGACCTAACAATTTGTTCTCATTTACTGTTGCTTGCACTCTTTGCATCCTTCCTCTCTTCTGGCTCTGTGAAAGCATTTCCTATCGTGGAGCAGTCAGTCCTGAACCCAGATGGATAAATTTCTGCTAATTCTGTGGCTTCAACCATAAGGGACAGGTATTGTTGACACTTGGCAAAGACTAGGTGCAGCTCTTGCTGCCTAGCTGGCTGGCTTCTGAGACCTCTACTGACTGAGGACATGACACTGGACAGGTGAGCAAGTCTTTACATGACCACAAAGGAAGCTACATTTTCAAAATGCAATTGATCTTCATAATAAGTTCCCTAGAGATTTCATGGATGCACACCCCAGCTTCCCTGTGGTATACACAAATTGCTCGTTTGAGAACTCTTTGGACACAAATAGCAACATACACTCTCAGTCTCACGCAGCTCACAGCTAAGAAATGCACATGACAAATCACAGCCAGTGAAAGAGCATGAAGACATTTTTAAAAAAAATCAGTAACTATAATTTTTAATCTCAGTAATAGACAACTACTATATTTTTTAAATCCAACATCATAAAGTTTAGTTACTGAGTAATCTGAGCCAGAACTCATAATTAAGATAGAACTTTAATATGCAGCAGTTAATCTAAGAATATTAGAGGAAAGATCCTGGGAGGAATAGTCTTAAGACATGAATGTCTTGCCTTCTTCTGTGCCAGGATGCTGCCCTGTGAACCAGTCAGAGGAGTCCTGTTAGAAAGATTTTGGGGTGACACAGGGCAGCACAAAGCTTTTAACAGACATCTTCATGGATTTAAAGATTATTTCAAAGACTTGGATTTCAGCTACTGATTAACTTCTGCTGAAGGATGTGTTAGGCAGAGGGTTTCAATTAAGATATTCCAAGCAACATCTCACCCCTACTGCAAATAAACAAAAAATTTAAGCTGTGCTCTGGGCCCATAAACACTGGCCATGGTTCAGTTGATGACTTCTAATAAAATCTGCATGCAGTCTGGAAATGAAATTAGCCCATCTTATTGGGTTTGTTTTTTTTTTTTTGAAAGCAGCCCCTCTGTCCTCTCTTCCTCTTTGTTTTCTCTGCCTCCTGAAAGCAGATTGCACAATTTACAAAACAGGCTGACTGTGCTGTTTTAAAGTGAGTATCATTTTGAGTTTCAGGTTTTAAGTGAATCAAAAAGCTCAAAAATGGTGGACCTGTACTTAAAAAAAAAAAATATTCTGACAACACCTGGAGATTAAATCCATGGATGTTCAGAGTCCTGGGTGCTCATCAGAGTGGTGTCTTTTTAATTGTTATATTCATTATATAAAAATAAATGAAAATAAAACAACAGGGCAACTGCAAGGTAGTGTTTGCTGTATGTTGTGGATTATAATGAGATTTTGAGCAAATAAACTCCACTCCAAAACAGGTGTTAAATGACAATAACCACAAAATCCTCTAAAAGAGAGACAAAACCCACTGTGACTTCAGGTTTCATTTGCACACGGGAAAGACAGACTTCCAAAGTGCCATTTAATTGGAATTTTGATTATTAATACAATGTGGCACTACAGCAGTATTAGAGGAGACCCATGCAGGGTTGAGCTGATTAATGGAGTTGACTAGCCCATTGAGAGCTTAAAGTTGCCTGACAATTCAGCCCATTAATTAGCAAGATGCCATACTCCCTCCCACTGGGCTCTGCTGCACTGAACTCACAAAAGCATGCAGCTCCTTCTGCAAGTTTTTCAGAATTTCTTCTAGGAAGTTTTCCTTCTTCATAAGAACATCCATGCCAAGTCAGATCAAAGGCTACATTGTCCCTGAAGGTAGTCAATAGCAGGTCCCAAGGGGGGATTGTAACAGCAACCTAAGTACATAAAGGCATTTCCTCAGAACACGCTCCTGATTTCCAGGATCTCGTTGCTTTCTCAGCCTGTGTAAACTTTAAGCGTCCATTACTAGCTCCCACAAAGAATCCCACTGCTTACTTACCCTTTTTGTGAAGAACTAGCTGATACATGCTTGTCATTTGCTATCTTAATTTTTCACTCCACAGAAAGAGAGGATGGGAGGGTGCTGTGATTAGATTGTTCATTTGCAGTTTTAACATTCCAACAGGAATTTTCCCAGTAACTCACTGTCCCAAGAATCAAGAAGCCACAAAATTGGTGTAAATCTCCCTTTGTGTTGATTCATTAAAGATATAGACCTTTATTTATGCAAGTTGCTTCAGTCATTTGACAGACTAAATCTATCACAGCAGAGTAACTGCACATTAGCATCTTCTACAGGGTGATCCCAAGACATGCAGGAAAATTACCATTTCCTGTTAGATTGCATAGGAAAGTTCTATGATGATTTATAAATTTTACTTGAAACTGACAAGTGTATTTTCATTGTTCCGCCAGAGAAAACCATCAAAAATAAACAAACAGCACAGACTGGAATAGAGATTAAATCTTCTGGAAGGGGTCTGGAAACGGTTTACTTTATTTTCAAAACCAGCATAACACAAAGACTAGAAAATAATGCAGAATGAAATAAAATTATTTGGGCTCATACATTTTTTTTGTACATGCACAGGATGAAGTTGTCTTGTAGTCTTGCTGTACTCATGTAGAACAATAAGGAATCTTCTCTGTTTTGCAAGGCTGATGCACGCTTACACAAGCTGCAAATCAAACCAAAATTCTTCATAAACATGCTCCAAATGGATGCTGATTTCAGCTGCATACAGCACTGGAATGTAGAAAAAACAGATTTTTCTTTCTAGCAAGTTCCTAAATTCCACAAAGCTACCAGCACGACTAGTGGAGGGAAATGAAAGGCAGTGGGAGGGGGGCTGAGGGGTGGAAAGGACAAGTCTGTCTGTGAAAAGACGGCTGAGGAAAAGCCACTCAGTCCAAGTGCATTCTGCATCCATCCTGCATAATGCCTTCAAAAGTGCCTAAGTGGCAACAAAGGTCCAGTGAACCTCCACAGGAATATTTCCATGCAAAGCTGGAGCAGGATACTTTCCCACAGAACTTTTTCTTACTATTTTTCTGACTCTTCTCCAAGAAATGTGCACAGGTATACAAAGCCTGTGCCCCATGTTCAAAGGTATTCAGAGCAGTGATTGCATGGCAGGTGAAACTGGTTTGTCTGCTGGAAACCAAACCTGCTGCAGACCTTGCCTGCTGCTCCTAACCATGACAGTGATGCATGAGACAGCTCCAAGCTATTCAGAGTTGTGAGATCCCAGGATCCCTGGATATGTGGTGAATGGACAGCAGCAGTCATGGCCATAACATGAGGACCTTACAGTAAGAGGTCTGGGACTAGCCCCTGCGCCTCTCCTGCTCCAAGCTAAGACCCCAGGGCAGGCATCTCAATCCATCTTTGACCATTGCTTTAGGCAGTCTTAGTATGGCCCCTATATGCTTGACAATTAGGTGGGATTTAGACTCCTGTCTCACTTAATGCCTCATTTTCTAAGCTTTTTTATGTGCCTGTAGGTGAAGGTAAGGATTTACCAGGTTTTTGTACAGCACCTGAAAAAAGGAGTGATTTCAGGGGGATGCAAGCACTTCATTTGCACTTTTGAGAGCACCATTAGGCAGCAGCGTGTATTTTTAGGTACATAAATACTGTGGGAATTTGGGTTTGGAATGCAGTAGAGCACATGGCTGATGAGAGATCATGTCAGCTGTAAGAAATTCACTGCATTTTCCTCAGCTTAGAAAACCTGATACACATTGAAATTTGCTCATAATCTTCACGCAACTGGAAAAGCAATGAAGGCACCTGGTCCCCACCACTTCCACAGCCCAACATACTGTATATGCCTGATTACTCCTTTGTCTCTTTCTTTCGTCTTCTGGTAAATGAGATCCACACAAATGGAAGGAATTACAGCATCTTTTAATTCTTTGCAAGTCTTTTAACACAGGCATCTCAATTTTAAAAATTCCTTTTACTTCAGTAATAGCAAGCTTTTTACATCGTAGGTTTCTTCACTGCTTTCAAATCATTTCATAAGTGAGTTTAATAGCTCATTACTATTTTATAGATGGGAAAACTGAGGTACAGAGGCAACTGCAATGTATACAATTTCATTTATCAGGCCAAAACTGGAAAAAATGCTTGGATTTCTAGTCCAGTGCACTGGGCTAAACTTTATTTACATTAATTTCACTAAATTAATCAGATAATTTGATCAATGTAGTCTGTACCACAAACATACAGGTTTTAAAAAGATATATTTTAAACATAACTTGTTGCTCATGTTTTCACCTCATTAAGAAACACTTGTGAGCATACTAAAGACAAAGACACAATTAAAAAAAAAAATCGCAGTGAGGGATGCTATTTCAAGAGAAAGAAAAGCCCAGCAGCAGCTCCAGCAGACAGAGTTAAGTCTCCTGCAGCCAGAGGTGTTTGAGTCCCAAACCTGTGAGATTTGAAAGCCTAAGCAGTAATACCAAGACACAACACAAAAGCACCTGGTGGCTCTCAAACATATTTTCATGGGCAGGTGTGGTGTATAAGGGATCGTAGGCCAGACTATGAGTAGCAGAAAGAGCAAGCTATCAGAGAATTTCTTAGTTGTTAAGGGTTTTGGGGGGATTTTTTTTTTTTGTTGTTTGGTTGTGGGTTTTTTAAGTTGAGACTACTTTTGAAAGTTAACTGGTAGTTTAAAAGCAGACTGGTATAGGTAGTCATTAGGATTAGTTTTCCTTATGACTAAAGACAATCTCAGCAATGATAATTCTCTGGCAGAACAGGGAAAACCCTTCTAGATTTTAATTGAAAGTGTGTTTGAGAATGTGTCTCACTTCTTCTCTGCTTCCCTAGTCCTTTAAAGAGACAATATGAGCTTCAAGCTGATCCTCCTCTCCTCCTGTGTGAACAGAGAAACAAATGAGAAAACAAATGTAATTTCCAGCATCTTCAATGCACTACAAAGCAATCTAGATGATTTATGGGGAAGTGAAAGATGGGATGTCTATGGTCCAGATAACTAGAATCCCGAAATAGCTGAGGTGAGAGACCTTTGCAGCAGTTTTCCTCTGATAAGCTAGAGATGCCAACGAATGGCTTGGGTTCAGGTCTCTGGGTGGGATCCAGCTCCTGAGTTCCATACAGCCCATGGATAATAAAAAACTGAAGAAAGTATTGTGAATAAATATACCATACTCACTTCAGAATGATTTGTGGTGTAGTGAAAGAGGGAACAAACAAAAATGTGAAAGGAATTACAGCTGTATGACTTTTCTCTTCTTTGGGTTGTTTTTAAGCTTGGTTTTTTCTTGAGATTAGATTTGAAGGCTCAGACTAGGCTATACCTTCATGTGTTCCCCTACCCAATAATTCTGGTAACACGTTGACAGCTGTCACCAACTTTGGTAGGTCCAGAGGTCATAAAGAGCTAGTTCCATACCAGCTTTTGAAAATACACTTGCAAAAGGCTCTGGAAGCAACTTGACTGCAGGAAGCCTTGGAGGTTGGGCATAACATGGCCTCAGAAGTGCAGTGGGACAGATCATAATGTCCCAAGTGCAACACTTCAATCACAGCTGATGGTTTTGTCGCTATGAGTTATAAACACAAAGGAAAAAGAATAGGTGGGGATAAATTCTGTACTTGCGGAATGACAGTTTTTCCCTTATTCTTACTAAAAGAGAAGGTCTTGCTAAGAGGGATCTGGCTGAAGAGAGGAGGAAGAGGGCCCTTGTACTTACACACTTCTCTAACAAAAGCAGAACTCATCTGTCCTTCTGAGACCTGCTGTCTAGAATTTTACAAAGACATGATAGCAAAAAACACCCCAAATCTTATCAAAGGCAGTAGAAAACAACAAAAAAAGCAAAATATATTGCCACTTCTAACTCCTTGTGACTTACAGAAGGCTTTGCCTTATTTCTAGCCCCCAGCCCTTTCTTGTGATGCTTGTGACCACTGATTTCTTTGACAGCTTTTCTTTTTTCTTTCTTTTTTTCATATGAGTTGCCGTGGATGCTACAATGAAAAGTGTCCGTGGCTTGTTGCAAGATCTGGATGTTATTGCTAAAGGGTCAGAAACTGTGGTAATGGTACCTTTAGAAAACACTTGGCAAAGGTCACTGATCACTGTGTTTATTTGGAGGGTATTAGCCAAGCTGTGCTTATGGCTATTTCCAAGGGTGACTGAATCTGAGAGCTATCTGAAAGGCTTTATTCAGTGCAGTCTTTTCTGTGATTGAAAAACAGCTTTCCCCCTTTTCTTTGTGAGAGCACACTTTTCAACCTAGTGATTCTCTATTTTGGGCACCGCAGGGTCCCCTTTCCACTGAACCGATGCCATTGAAGAAGCTGGGAGGAGGCACTCTGTGTCTGGCAGTTTTCCTTAAAACCCCTTGTGACCTTCTGCATGGCATATTGAGGGATGAAAATGCTTGTTGTCTCACTCCTTGCCTCCAAAGCTGTTCTTTAATGGGGTGTTTTTTTTTTCCTCTCCCTTCCTCCCCTGAGTCACCTTGGGCCTACACTTTAGTCTTCTATGGAGCCACAATGAATCAAAAAAAAAGAGAGATGCAAGGTGTGCCTGCTGCACAACCAAAGGGTCTGCAACCCTGGTCCAGGAACCTATATGACTTCATCGAATATCTTCACCAGCAGCAATGGGGAAAGTTGTTCTGGTTGGTGTGCTTCATGTTTCCTGTTTGGTGGGAACTGTCAATTCATAGTCCTTGCTATTAGACCTACCTTGAAAAGTTTGACTTAGTCACATAACTATCACTTTCCTAATAGTTTCAGAGCTACAGCATTTTGGGGGTAGTGGGAAATGAAGGATTTTTCCATACCTGGGGGTCCAAACTCATCCTGATCCCTGATCAACTTAGGTCTTCTGTGGAGAAAGTAGATCATCCTCATCCTTGTGGGTTGACTTGCCTCTTTTTGGTGATGGCTGCTACAAGAGCTGGATAACTCCCCAATGTAGACAGTGGTTCATTTCTACTCTGTTAGTTCTTTGGGGTGCAGTTCAGTAGACAGCCATCTGCTCACACATCACTCACTCATTTTAAAACTGGAGGAGATCCTGACTTCTATTTTTCACTGTAACCAGGGAGTGCAGTTACAATAAGCATTGTTAAACTACTTCTGAAAGGGAGGAGAAAGCTTAGCTGTAGGTTTGCAGATGAGACGAGAAGACCTAGATTGTATCGCCTCCTGTGTGGGGTAAGCCCTTTTGACAAGATACCACAGAAAAAAGGCTGTAAGAAATCCTCTAGGAAATGCCGAACCATGTCATGAATTTGAACCTGGCACAAAACAAAGGATATGTTCAGTATTTTCCAAGTTTTCCATTATGTCGGTGGGGATTTGCCTCTCCCAGGGTAGGCATTACTTTAGAGACAGGATGGCTGAATCTGCATGGACGTCCATCTTCCTGAAAAGCCTTGGAGATTTTAACTTCAGACAATATATCTCTTTCAATCCATGTACTAGAGAAAAAGTACAGCATGTGCACCTTGCCTTCCAAGATGACCATTTCCTTCACAGATCTTTCTCCTTTTTGATTGTACTGTCACAAGGGAGGTAATAAATTCTCACTTTATCATATTTTCTGCAACAGTAATACCGAAACTCAGGGACGGATTATTATCTACCTTATGTTGATCCTGCCTACTCTTGAGACAGTAATCCTATGGATGAGCATCTCAGTTATCTTTTCTTTAATCAAGTAAGGCCATTTTTAGCACAGACACCTTATATACTAAGGTGATGATAGCAGCATTTTTTTTTAAACTGCACTGGCGAGGCTTAGAAATTTAAGCTTTTCTGCTGAAAAAGAATCAAGGGCAATTGTGGTGAGGAAGTAGCAAGAAGAAAAATACAGGGAAGGGTTTATGAAAGAGAAGAAAAAAATCAAGGAAAAAGAATCCTTAGGGGGCGTGGGGTTGAGTGGTTATTTTTCTGGAGGGGATATTGCTCTCTAGACCCTGGAAAAATTGTAATCTATATTAAGTATGGAACAATGTAAGGGAGAGAAAGGTTGTGGGGAAAGCCAGAGCAGATATAGCAGGTTGTAGTGGGAAAGAAAGTCTGGGAAAGGAAGGAGAAATAAAATGAGAAAAGCAATATTAAAAGTAATAAAGGGACAGTACTTTTTCATCACTTTCTCTAAAATGCATGAAAATATGCATATTTCATGCCTCTGTGGGTATGCAATTGTGTGTGACTTTTCAAGGGCCTGTGTATAGAGCAGTAAAGTGTGTGTAAGTTTTCCGACACATCTGGAATACCTGCAATACTCTGGGCCAGTAGGCAAAATAGATAGTGTAGGGTTTATTTAAATTTAAAAAATATTAAGTTTAATGAATTAAATACGAAAATGAATAATACACATTGTGCAGTAGCCCTTGAGTTTGCTTTGATGTTAAATGCAATTTATTTTGCATTTATTTTTTCCCCTTGTAGCTGCAGGTTTTTCATTCTTCATAATACAGAATATATTGAGGGAATTGTCAGGAGATAGACTGGAGATTTTTAACTGAGAAGAAGATCAGAAAACTGTAATCCTACTATCTCAATCTGTGACTGATTGCTACTGGTAGCTTAATTCTACTAAAATTTTTAGCAATTGAATATACAGAAAGATGGCTGTATCAGAGCCACAGTCATGCTAAATGTTAAGAGGCAATTGATGTTTCTGGACTGTGACATTTGTATCAAAGTCAGTGCTTCAAGATGACTGATGATGGAAGAGGTGATACTGCATTTATCAATACGTGTATTTCTCTTCCCATCGTCATTAGGCTGGTTTAGTTCTAGCTGTACATGTGGTTGGTCTTGGACCTCTGTTCTGCAAGGTGAATGGACTGCAAGGCATGCATAGTAGCTGTCCAAGGCAGAAATTATAGACATCTGCATCTAAAGAAATGTCTGACTGTAGAATTGTCCATTGGATTTCTGATGTCTTTGGTTTTCCAGTGAAGTGCATTAGTAAACTGAGATTGTTATGAACACATCTGCTTTTTTCCAAAGCTCCAAATATAGGCACATGAGCAGTGAATACTGAAGTGAAACATTCCCTTACATCTTTAACCTGCTGTGATCTTTATGTTCCACACAAATTCTCAAATCCCAAGAAACAGTTGTCTGTACAGGCATTAGCATGTGCTGATTTGACATCACCAAAGTGGTGCATGCAAAGATTTCTTTATTTTTTACTTCTATATTTCTTTGACCTCAAACACAGTTCAAAGTGCTCCCTTATTTTTAACAGTTCAGAATTTGTCAGTTGAAGAAAACAAATCAAATGTTCTGCAGGTTTGCTTCAAGTAAATCAGATGCACTAGTAATTGCCTTTCATATTTTATTTCAGAAAAATAATATATTCATGACTCAGTATGGTGCTGTAGACAAATTAATATTAAGAGAAACATAGAGGAAGCTACAAGAACACTGAAAGAAGAAAGCATCTGAGAAGAGCTGTTTCTTTCTCTAATAAACAGAAAGAGATGGAAATGCCTTTAGATGAGGTTCCTAATGTGTGTGCAGAGCTGTACGCAGAGCTGTACGCAAGCTACTTCAAAGTAGGACACAGATGTTGTCTGAATAATTTTCCTAACGCTTTTCCATATACGTGCGTGGACAGCTAGGACTTGCTGTAGTCATCACTGCCAGTGGTGATGCCCAAACAATTGCAGTTTGGAGATTCCCGCCTCCAAACTGAGACTGATAACCAGGAATGAAGGGGAATAATATTACCCTCTTTAAGTTAACCTTGTGCCTATTACCTTTTGGTATATCATAGATTCATATAAGGCAATTTTTAAAACACTGGCAAAGCCAGAAGCCTAGGAGGGACCGAGCTGTATCACCACTCTTAACATGAAGGCTTGTCAGACCAAGTAATTCTACTCTAGTTTGAATTAAATTTCTCTTCATCTGCATTTCAACTATGTATTTTTGCAGGCATGAGTCATCTATCCCGAAGTTATGTATCCCTGTATAAGCAGTGTGCCTTCCCAAAGCAGAAGCCTGAAGCTCTTATAAGGAATTCAGTTTCCCAGATGCTCCAAGGGAGGTATTGTACAGAGGCAGAATGCATCTGTACCTAGTGATTCAATTCAAAGATG
>NW_010119660.1:0-10792 GCF_000699245.1 Pterocles gutturalis | reverse complement strand
CAGCAGGATAACTTGCACAGAATGCACAACTTGATGTAACTAGCAAGTATGTTTCTTGCCTGCCCTCCCGTAGTGTTTCTGTACACACTTTCATCTCATAACTGCAATAGTTGCTATTCATATTTGCAAAAAAAGATGTTCAGACAAATATTCTTCCCTCAGCAAAACCCTCACAGAACACTAAGTCCCTGGAAAAAAAAGTCCATTTTGGGTATGGAGGAGTTATGTACAGCATGACATTTTTTCTGTATGAAAACAAAACTTTTGTTCCACACTGTCCATTTGTGTGTAGACACTTTAATTATCCCCCAGTCATACTGATTTGTCTTGAAAGAGACCTTCCTCCCTCAGTCATACAGTCCCTTGAGCACTCCCTTATAGGCACTTACCTGTACCCTTGATTCTCTTTGCACTTCATCCCTGTAGTGAGTCCAGCTTAAAGTTTCCCTTATTAGGTTAGAAAGCCCTTTGACAAAGATGTTCTCATCCTGCTTTGCCAGGTGGATCCCATGTCTCCTGAGAAGTCCTTGTTCCTCAGAGGAAAGTTCTGTACTCGCAGACTGCAGCACTAGCTCTACTACCAGCTATTGACACGCAAAATATCTGCTCCTACATTTATCTTTCTCTTTCATCAGTAGGATTAAGGAAAATACCAGCTAGATTTCCATGCCTTTCACTCCCACCTCAAGAGCTCTTGTAGTCATTCCTTATGTGGCTAGGATCTCCCTTGGCAGAGTCTCAGGTGCCCATGTAGATGAGCAGAGAGAGAGAATACTCCAAGGGCTGGATAAGCCTTGGCTGTCTTTCTCTAACATGCTGGGTCTGAGTTAAGAAATCACAGGATAGCTGAGGTTGGAAGGGAGCTTTGAAAATCATCTAGTCCACTCTCCCTGCTCAAGCAGGGTCACCTAGAACAGGTTGTTCAGAGTCATGTCCAGCTGGGTTTTCAATATCCCCAAGGATGTAGACCCCACAACCTCTGTTGGGAAACCTGCCCCAGTGTTTAACTATCCTCACAGTAAAGTTGTCTTCTTCATATGTTTAAGTGGAATTTCCTGTATTTCAATTTGTGCCCATTGCATCTTTTACTGGGCATGACTGAGAAGAGTCTGTCTCTGTCTACTTTACTGACTCCCCTTAAACTAAAAGGAGGCTCACTGGCTGACTGAACTATGGTTCCCTCAATCCTCTTCTCCCTTTATTTTAGAGATGGGGGAATATTTGGGTTTTTTCTCCAGTCATTGCATGTTTCCCAGTTGGCACCACTTTTCAAAGATGACAAAAAGTAATCTCACAATGGTGTTGGCTACCATGATACCAGATGTCGACATTTTGCCAGGTGCATCATACTTTAAGGGTCTCTGACTACAGATATTCTGGTATAGAAGTCCAGTGGCAGTCAGCATGTGTCTCTTTGTTGAGGGGGAAGAGGTCAGCCTTTACTTGGTCATTTTCAAGTCTACTTTTGATACTAACCTTAGGTCTGCTGTAGCACAGATGTACATCTAGAAACTTGCGCATCAGAATCGTTGTTTCTGGCTGACCTAGCTTTTCTCTTTCAGGCTACATCAACTTAACTTCAACTGATAGATTATCCAAACATCCTTCAGTAAATTGTCCCCCTGATCACAATGTTCTGAACGTACACCTGTTTTCTAACATGAATTTGTCTAGCTTCAGTCAGATATCTGGACATATGACTTTACCTCTTACTGTCAGACCTTTTCCCATTCCCCCAGTTGCTAGTTTTAGGTCATGATCTTGCAACCCTTTTAATGACCCAGGTACAATTAACATTTTAAAGCTTTTTACTAGAAGGCAACATATCCTCTCATTGAAATAGACTTGCATTTTTTCTCTGACTCCTTTCCAATTGTCAACAGGTAGTCACCAGAGCTTTCTTGAATATTGGAAGTGGCAGGTTGTGATTGCTAACTCTTTACATTTCTAAGCCTGGGACTTGCCCTTGGGTTGTACTGCATGTGCCTGCAGCCTCTGTATGTCTGTTTTGGCAGATAAATTGTTTCATCCTTCCTTTCATTGTGCTGATGACTGATAAAGAAAGAATACATTTGGTTAGCTGACAGCTGTTTGCTCTTTGGATGGGCAAGGCTACTAAAATTAGCACCTTTTGGCATATCCATAATTTGTTCTCATCCTGTCTAAGATAAATGAAATAAGGCTAGTGATTTCAGTCTTGAATTTCTTTGACCTGAAGGCCTCACACCACTGCAATCATCTCTCAAATTATTATCTTTTTGGTAAAATGCTAGTCTGACCACTTTAAGACAATGTCAAGCCTTAATTTGACCACTTCTTTATTGCACTCCACTTAGAAAATGGAATGGTAACACAAAAGAGTAAAAATGAAATTAAGTAAGAGCAACTCACCTATTTATTACTGGAAAAAATGTTTTTAATCTACTAGTTTCAACTCTTAGACTTTTCCATCTCTGAAAACAGCAATTGATTAACTTTGTACATCTAAGGTTCATGAACACACACAAATTATCTGCAAATTGCCCAGTTTGAATGATCTCTACCCTCTTCACCAAGAGATGAGTCACTCACCCTTCCTAGGAGATGCTTCCAGCTTTTACATCCTTTTCCAGGGGCCTGGCTAGAGTCAGATAAACCATTCCTGGAAACTAGCTGCACAGGCCGAGGCTTGCAAGGGAGCCATCTGCTTGACCATTTATAATTGTAGCCAGCCACATTACAGATCTTGAACATTTCTGGGCACACTTGAACATACTGTTATAGAAGTAGCCCTAATACAACAGCAGGCAGAATTTCTTTAACAGAGTTCAGGATCAGCCAGACAAAAAAGGAAAGAGAAGGCTAGTGCCTCTTGCACACCAAAGTGTGTAATTTCTCCTTTGGGAAGGAGGGTGGGAAAGCATTGAGCACCTTCATTCCAGCTATAGAAAATTAAGGTACTGGGAGACTAAAAGCCATGCTGAGGCAAGGTTCGTGTGGCCCGTGAAAGGCTTAAAGGTTCTTAGCACATTTTCTTTACCCTTTCTTGCTCTTCCCTTCCAAATGAAATGTGTCATATTTGTTGAATCAAGAAACACAACTAATCACAGCTATTAAAAATGGATTGACACAGGCACCCTCTCTTTACAGTGTGAAAAATGGATAGTGCTATAAAGCCCTCCAGAAGATGGAAATTCAATTTCAAGATCTGGAAGCTTATCTCAGCTCCAGTTATAGTAAGAAAGCACAAATATTTCAAGGTACTTTGCGGAACTTCTGGGTAAAAATAAACACCTGTCACTTTAATCTTAGTGCTTTAATATTATGCTCTTCAAGGAACAAACCTTACCCACAGATCTTCAGAGGGAGACTCCCTTTATCCTTTTGACATTTTTAATTGGTCATGAAATACTGAATATCAACACCATCACAATAATTCTTATTGGATGCCTAATTCCAGGCTCTACTGAAATTAATGTAAGCTCATTGAACCCTCTAAAGTTGCTATCAAGTTCATTGCCAAAGACAGATGAAACTTGCATTGCTTATGTTTATACTGCATTGTATAGCCGTAAATCTTCACACACCTAAAGAAAAGATCTGTATTTGGGAAAGAATTAGGTGTGTTCCATTCCAATAGATCCTTCTTTAGTGAAAGCCTTGACTTTTTTGGAAGGAGAAAAATGCTTTGATTCACTGAGTATATAAATCACTGTAAGTTATTCTTGCAGCTGTAATGGTTATCTTGTTCAGTTTCCATTCTGTGTAAGATCAAGATAACAAGCAATTTGCTTTGTGCAGGCCACCAAGCAATTGTTAAAGAGAAATGGTCTTCTATTTGCCATCAGACTGACCAAGCTGACAATCAAAGCTTACAGTGTGAAAACAAAAGGCTTTATTAGACATGTTGCTATTGAGTCCTCTCCTTATGGTGCCAGGAAGACTTTTAGCTGGATTTCAGAGTGACCAAGTGAGTTAGCTTTTTAAATTTTTCTTCCTTCCTCTATGGGAATCATGTAGTTGGAAGCCTGGTGGTCACATTGGAGTCCTGGGTTCAAATTTGAGATGTATTTCAAATTTGTTACAACTTTGGGTGAGGAGGTTTTATCTCTTATGTGCTGCTGTTCCCTCTTCTGTAAGATGGGGAGATAAGGGAGTACTCATTAAACTAAAGAGTATGTAGTGAGAATTAAAGCTAGATGATTAGTGCACCTTATTTTGGTACGTCTCTTCTATAAGGTACTGTTACTATTTTCATCTGTTGGCAGCATAACGGCTGTGCAACGTGCCTTGTAAGATTTCTGGCCAATAAAACTTCTAGAGAAAAATCACAGAATTATAGAATCATAGAATCATAGAATGGTCTGGGTTGAAAAGGGCCTTAAAGATCATCTAGTTTCCACCCCTCTGCTGTGGGCAGGGCTGCCAACCACTAGACCAGGCTGCCCAGGGCCCCATCCAGCCTGGCCTTGAATGCCTCCAGGGATGGGGCATCCACAGCTTCTCTGGGCAACCTGTTCCAGTGCCTCACCAAATTTACACCTAATATCTAACCTGAATCTCCTCTCTCTTAGTTTAAAACCATTCCCCCTCATCCTGTTACTATCAACCCCTGTAAACAGTAGCTTCCCCTCCTGTTTATAGGCTCCCTTCAAGTACTGGAAGGCCACAATGAGGTCTGCCCTGGAGCCTTCTCTTCTCCAAGCTGAACAAGCCCAGTTCAGCTTGGAGAAGAGAAGAGAGAATGAAAAATGAGAACTGATGAGTTTGTTTTCACTAGGTAGAAAGAAGGAAAAGACTGCAAGTCTTGCTGAATGAATAACAGTATGGGAGGTGTCTTCAGGAATGAAAAGCATTTTGAATGTGCTTTTCCTCCCCCTTCCCTTCCCGCTCAGCAAACAAACTCTGGTACAAATGTGCAACATATTTCAAATACATGACAGTAGTTCTGTTCAAGTTTACACCTTAAATGGGACTATTAGAAGAGATGTGGCTGCAAAGATTTATCTAGCTTATTCCGGGATCTACATTCATTCCTTTGGCAGATCATGTGTGCTGTCAATAACCTCAGCTGTGAAAATGGATTTTTGTCTGGAAAGTGAAATAATCTCAAATTTGACTTTTACTTGATATAGCTACTTTGTGCTTGTCTGTCACTCCGTCAATTCTACCTCAATGGAGTAACTAGGATTATGCTTGCAATTGAAGGTGAATAAGAGGAGGAGAGGGAACCATACCAAAGCAAAAATGGGGCTCTTAGAGGAGAGGGTATAATCAGAAGATTACACCTTTCCAATATTTAAAATCTTTTGGTCTCATCTAGAGGCTAATATGAATTTTCTGATAGACACATTTGAGCACCATATTCTGGAAGTGATGTATATCTCTAGAGTGCATTTTGGACCTACTGGGTCATCATGATTAACTGAAAAGGGGTGAAGAAGTGAAGGAGTTGGTTAGGTTACCCAGTGAGAAGGAAGGGAAGGCTGAGCTGGCTATTCAGCAAGGTGGAGACGTGTGTTTTATAGAGGCAATTTGCAACATTGGATGGGTATGAGAGATGCAGTAAGTGTACTGTTGTTTTTCTATACATATGAGACTTATCTCCCTCCTGCTGTCTTTGGAAACAGTTTTGCAGGCAGGCATAATGCAAAAATACTCTGTATGTTACTTCAGCACATGAAGTTGATTTTCTCCTTGATGGCATTGGAAGTTCATTATGAATTCAGCTTTCTACTCTCAGAGCATGCATAATTGAAACAACAAATCCACCACAACCTTTGGGTGTGAAAAAGGTCTGGATAAAGCTGCACAATCCCTCTGTTTATGCAGCTGGCATAAGAAAACAGTGACTTCACTGCATGCTATGATTAAGGAAAATTTAATTTCTAAATCCAAGGTGGGCCAAATAAGCTTTTTATCATTATGCCTTCTTTCTATACCTGCTTCTTCTTTGTAGTCCTTGCATCTTGGAAGGTTTACAAGTAATTACTTGCAGAAATATGGACTAGCACCCAAATGGCTGAGGGTGGAAATAAAATGTGGAAGGCAGTTTTCAACACTTGATAGTTATTTCTGACATTTTCTTTGGAAGAAAACCACGAAAGCAAAATGTAGCTGTAGATTTGAATATTTAAGCAAACACTTGGAACTTTTAACTCTTGTTTTTTGGTCTATTTTTGTTAAGGATCACTTTTGTGATATGTGGGTTATATTTTCAGTTTTAAGCTCCTGAGTGATGAACAGTCACAGTCTTAGTCTCTGCCCTGAGTTTTCCTGGTGTCTGTTCCTTAAAACTCTAGAAGACCTGTTGTTAGCAAGCTGAGACAAATGCCTTACAAAGCACATAGCAAATGAGTACAGTGGCATACATGGATCATCTGTGTACTTAACACTTGCTGGAGGAATAGACTGGAGATGAATGACTTAATGGAAGGTTGGAGAACTTACTGCTGGGTATAAACTTGCAATCCGTTCAACTTCTTCTACCTCCTATATGGAAAAATGCTCAATGGTTTAGAGTTACTCTTTCAATTATGCTAGAGTTTGATTTGTGAACAGTTACAGAAGGAGATGGGAGAGGCCTCCATACTGTGAGACAAGTTGTAGTGAAGATTAAAGCTTGTGCCTGTATTGAATGCTGGACAGTTACAATTGATGTTTCTACTCATAATGAGTGAGAGCACTTGCAAAGCAAAACCCCCTTTCCATAGCTCAGCCTCCTCTCAATTTAACCCTCTTTTGAATACTCTTTTTTCTGCAGCTACAGTTGCCATGCTGAATCAGCCTGTCCACCTCTGAAAAATTAGGGCTGGTTCTTGCACCCCCCCACTGAACTATAAATGAGATAAAATGTAGGTCAGTCCAATTAAGAACGATGCCTGTAGACAAAGTTGTTGCCTGCTGGATGAAACAACTGAAATAACTGCTTTGGCACACTTCTAGATAGAACCTCTACTGTACCTCTGATACCACCTGCTCTTTGAAATTCTCTATTAAACTTAATGTATTTAGCATCCTTCCTAATGCTTGTTGAAAGGGGGCAACGCTAAAGAACTTGAATCCTCAGTCTCACCAGAAGCTATGAGATAAGGACTGAAGTCCTGAGAAAAATATTGCAGGACCATAATGAAGTCACTTGTGATGTAACAGTTTTCTGATGTAAGTTTAGACTTCTCTGGGAGAAAATATTTGAAAACACTACCTTCTACCAACCTCCCATAGCCCCAACAGATGAAATCCCTCAAACAGGCAACAAATAAGAAGAACTCCAAATCTATTATTTTATCAAAATATCTTTTTTCTCCTTTCTCTTAGGCAATGGTATTAGGAAGAGATGGCAAAAGAACAGGTTGTCTGCTAACATGAGGTTTTGTTTATGCTTAGTAATGTGCTATTTGCCATAAAAACGGTTTCACTAATTTCAGAAAGCTACATCCCCATTGAGAAAACAAAATTGACCCCACCCTTCACATGTATCAAGCATTTCTTTTATCAAAAGCATGTTGTTTTTTTCTTGCTCATACCCTCTATTGCTTCCCCTTCTCTCCCAAACACAGTTTCTGAAATGCTAATTCATATCCCCCAGCATGAACCTACCTTTCCTTTCTTACTCTCTCTTGAAGGTACTTTGAACTAATCTGGGCAGGGCCTTGAGGAACCTGATCAAAGTTGGCACTGCTTTAAGTGGGGATTGGACCAGACGACCTCCAGAAGTCCCTTCAAATGTAAGTTATTCCATTATTCTATTAACATCATTAATCAGACAGTGGTTTGGCACTCAGAGTAGCTTTAGCTACCACCTATGAGCATTGCCAGGAAACTCTGACATCAGGTCTGTATGCCACAGCATAGATTCCAACTTCCAGAACTGGACCTTAAAAGTAAATCTTGCACCTTTTGAACATCAGCTCTTCGACTATCTCCATGAGTCCACAAATAAAACCTAGCTCTTAAAGAAGTCCAGTGTTCATGAGCCATAAATCAAGTGTTATCACACAGTGGTTTGGATTTAGCACGTAGCCCTTGCTGCTGCTGGTACCAGTTCAGAAAAAATATCTCTGCCTGCATTTTCTTTGTTTCCTTCATTATTGGACATTGCCATGGACACTTCTGTATTTACAGCTGAGATAGAAAACTTGGAAAAAAATTATCCACTTTTTGAATCTGACTGGAAAAAAGCCCCACACCAGAAAGGTGTTGCTTTATAGTGTGAGATGTTGGTTCTGGCTACGCTCTGAACAGCTTTGAAACTAGGCAATCTGCTGTGTATATTGCAAGTCTGCATGTGGAATCAGAGTGTGCTATTGGCAATGGGGTCCAGACCTGCTTACGCTGATAAGCCACAGGCTGCTCGTAAGAAGTCCCATGGATGGAAGATGAGCCTGATATGGAAGCGTGATATTGACTGCCACTGCAGGGAAAGAAATCACTGGTTGGCTTGCTGTGGCCCCTTTGCCATGAAAAGGAGTGGCATGCTGGTAAACCACTGTATTTTCTTACACTTTGGAAGAAGAAAACACTTCGAAGTCTGTGGTCTGCTTCACACCTTATTTTCTCTTCTCCTGACTTAGTCACACTCTGGTTTTTTCATGCTGTTATCTAAAGGCCTTCCAGCTGTGGCTGGCACCAAGGTAGCTGCTCTGTTATAGCAAGAGCTACAGGAAGACATGAGGAGTGTGAGAATCCTTCAGAGACAGTGTCACAGCATAGGTCTGCCTGGAAGAAAAGCACAAGTCAGATCTGAGCATATTTCTCTTGTAACTGATACTCTTCAGACCAGACAAAAGGAACACGGCACCCTCTGGCTAAACTATGGAGAAAGCCATGCAAACTGTTATGTGAGGTACACAGTGCCTTACAGCAAGACAGGTGCTCCCTGAAATGCAGAGCCAAGCAGGGCAAGAGTATCTGTTGGACTTCTGTACTTGGTTGCAGCTCTAATTAGGCACCACTAAATGGGCAGCTGATGGGAGGGACTCAGGCTCTGAAAGCTGAATCCCCTTGTTGCCTGTGCTGACCTACCACAGCTCCTCTCTATATATGGGATTTCCTGGAAGTGACAACATTGCACTGATGGTTGAGTCCAGCTCTCCTTTGTTGGGCCACTCAACATGCTGCCATTGGAGCACCTGTGGCTGGGTATTTTGTAGGGGTGGTCATATCATCCCTTTGTCAGTATGCAGGAATCATGTACTAGCTCAGAACCAGCCTGAATGTACAGCTTCATATCTACCTCATGCAGAGCTAGCTTCTCCATGTTGAGCTGGCTGCATGCACACTCCTCAACTGAAGCAAACTTTGGCTCAATACCTCTCTTGTGGTGTCTTGCATCTAGAACACAACATCCTTGGCCCAACACACAGCATATGATCACGCCAGCAGGTGCCACCAACCTTTGTGGATGACAGCCGCAGTCTCTGTGCCATTACTGTGTGTATGGAGACCAGAACCACGGTCCCCTCTTAATCTTTGACTATATTGTATGTGTATGTCTGTTCTTGTCTTGGACGCTAGCAAAGAAGGAAGGAGCCGATTTTGTTGTAGCTCAGTGTTGAGGGTGTATTTGTGAAGGGTAGGTGCTACAAAGCCCAGGCCTTCTGGGATTACAGTTACAGACCGGATCAGAGGGAACAAACTGAAGCAGTATTGTTTTAAACAGCCTACCATGAAAATCCTTCGGCTTGTGCCATGCCCTGAAATGTGACCTAGTTTGATCTTACAGTGCAGGCTGGAACAAGTCAAAACCATGTCAACATGTATTCTGAATTAAAGCATTGGTAATAATGTGTAAGTGCATGCATTTTTGCCCTAACACAACCAATAATAGAGTTAACTAACAAGTTGGAATAAGTAGAAATAAACGTACTAGAGGGCCCTTTGGCCATATCCAAAACAAGAAACAAATCCGCTGTGGTTAAAATCTAATGCTGTGTCTAAACCCTTCTTTTGCCTAAGGTTTTTCCCCTGAGAGGTCTAAAAAGAAGGTTACTCCAGCCAGTTCTCATCTTCACTGTTGCAGGCAGCTCATCCTTGCCTCATAGTTTTTCCTGAATTACTAACCTTGACAAGATAGCTTTCCTAGGCCTTACTGAACCTGTTGTGCCCAGCATTTTCTGCATGAATAGCTCATTTATGCTTGCTGATAAATTTGTTCTATGTTGCAAAGGAGGCCTTGTGAGAAAAGTGAATATCCATAGACACAGGCACGAACTATGGTATTTTCTTGACCGTAATCCAAATGATTAAGACTGTTAGGGGTGTTCTCTGAACAATCAGTTGCCAGAGGACTGTCAGTTACTGCAGCTGGATCACTGCTGGAAGAAACTGCAAAGGTAAGTCCCCAGACTGATATGTAAAGAGGCATTGAAGACTCAGTTCAGGCTGACATCTAACCCTCAATGGCTCTACATACATACAGGAACTTCACTCTTACAGTCAAGACATGACCTCTCTTATGGGGTAGAAAGGATTTCAGATCCTTATTTGCAGCTCCAACCTCGATTCTACTGTTTGGATTGTAGGGAGTTAAATGATATTTGCTCAGATACAAGAAGGGCTGCTTATCTTGGCAGGATATGCCTATGCTATCTAGGAAGGGCAGCTGTGTTGATCTGATTTTGCTTTTTAAAAAAACAAGGGAGAAAAAGATGGAAAATGGAGCATCAAATATAGTCTTGTTTGTGTGTTTGTTTGTTTGTTTCAGAAGAAAATCTTTAGTCCTGAAATAGTTCTCTATAGAAGGCAGAAACAGAAAGAAAAAAAAAAAAGGTTTTGTTTGACCTTGGATAGGCTGGATTGAATCATAGAATCA
>NW_010119658.1:0-809 GCF_000699245.1 Pterocles gutturalis | reverse complement strand
CGTTGGCTCGTCTTGGCCCAGTTTGACTCGCGTTGGCCGGCATTGACTTGCGTTGGCTCACGTTGGCCCTCGTTGAGTCACGTTGGCTCAGTTTGACTCGCGTTGGCCGGCGTTGACTGATGTTGGCACATGTTGGCCGGCATTGGCCCACGTTGACTCATGTTAGCTCATGTTGGCCCACGTTGGCTTGTCTTGGCCCACGTTGACTCACGTTGGCCCGTGTTGACTTGCGTTGGCCGATGTCGACCTCTCTTGGCCCTTGGTGACTCACGTGGACTCATGTTGACTTGCATTAGCCAACGTTGACTTGCATTGGCCCACCTTGACTTTCATTGGCCCACCTTGACTTTCATTGGCCCACATTGACTTTTGTTGGCCCTCGTTGACTTGCGTTGGCCTGTGTTGAATTTTTTTGGCCCGCGTTGACTTTTTGGGGTCCACATTGATGGTCTTTGTTCCATGTTGACTTTCTTTGGTCCCCGTTGACTTCCGTTGACCCACGTTGACTTTCATTGGTCCACGTTGACTTTTGTTAGCCCCTGTTGACTCACATTGACTTTTGTTGGTCCCTGTTGACTATTGTTGGCCCACGTTGACTTTTGTTGGTCCACGTTGACTTTTGTTAGCCCCTGTTGACTCACATTGACTTTTTTTGGTCCCTGTTGACTCGTGTTGGCCCCTGTTGACTCGCGTTGGCCCCCGTTGACTCGCGTTGACTCCTGTTGACTTGCATTGGCCCCCGTTGACTTCTGTTGGCCCCCGTTGCCTCGCGCCGGCCCCCCGCCGCCGCCCCCTCAGTTGCACTTGCA
>NW_010119657.1:0-9138 GCF_000699245.1 Pterocles gutturalis | reverse complement strand
CTCTCCGGGCAGTTCGAGGTCCCGGCACCTCCTTCTTGGCTAAGAGGCATGATTTCGTTCCCCCCCAGGAATCTGCTTGGCAATGGTTGGGAGGGCTGTCGCGGACTTAAGGCACACACACACCCTGAATCGTGTGATAACGTTTCCCTGCTTGTAGTTCTTTCCAAGACAGATGCAAGGTGCTCCCCATCACTCCCTGTCCGTCACAGCTTTCCCTCCTTTGGACCTCCTTGCCCCGCAAGCCAGACCCTGCCAAGCTGCTGCTCCAGCCTGGCTCCTGTCTCTACACGTTGTCTCACGGGTCTCTGGGGGAAACCCAGCTGACAGCTACACCTGCAGGATCCCTGGATGAGGGACTTCAGTGGGCAAACATCTGTGTTAAGAAAAGGCCCTGACTTCCATGTTGCAAAAGAAATTTTCTCTGTTTCCTCTCCTCATGTCCTTGCCTGACAGCACCTTATTGCAGCCCTTAGATTTAAGACCTGTGTAGTTCAGCATAGCAGAGTTTGAAGTGTGTAGGCTTGCTTAAAGCTTTCATTGCAAACTGAGAAAACATCTTGAAGCTCTTTTGAGAGAGTTCAGGTTGTTCCCTCATTTTTTTTGTAACACTGAAAAGTAAACCAGTGGGAAGTTCAAACAAATTGTCATTACAACCTGATAAGCCCCCTTCAGATATAATTTGGATCTCCTTTTAAGGTATGAGGGACTGAAGAGATTAAATCAGGACACTAATTTCGTAGTTCCTGTAAGAGCTGCCTTCGGGAAGGAGAGCCTAGAAGCAAAACTGGAAATGGGGCATGAAAGCATCTTGGGCCCTGGGGTTGTGCTGTGGTGTAAAGTGGATAGGCAAGAACATCTAGCTGTTTCCATCCTGGCATGCATGTTAACAGTGATCTCCTTTCTCCGGAAAAAAACCATGAGTGAGTAGGTGAGAGATGATGGAGCCAACTGATTCTGTTAAATCCGTTCCTCTCCTCCTGCTCCAACTGAAGTTGGATCACATCCAGATTTGAATTTCCAAACTTTGGCACCTCTTTCTGGAGGTTACATGGAACTTTGACCAGCTTGAACTTCATGTTTGAGTTTGAATCCACTTTCTTTCCTCACCCTCTCCCTCTTCACACACAGAAAAACAACTGGGTAACACATACATTGTAGCCAGGTTTCCTCAGTCTTGGGCAGATAAGAGCAAACCAGGTTTCACATGAACCTGCCTGAGGTCAGGGACATTCCGTCAAGTTTTACTGAACCCAGATAAATAGGATCAAAGATGCCGAAAAACAGGATAAAATTGAATAGCTCTGAAGCATCTGCGACTGCAAACAAGGTTGGGAAGGGAAAACAGTAGCTCTGCCAGGTGTGTGAAGCTCTTCCTTCTGGCTGCTTCAGATAAGGACAGTGTTTACCTCCAAGCTGAATGAGTTACCGTGTGCCTTCTAACTGTGGTACTGGAAGGAGTCTTGCGGGAGTCTCCTCCTTGCTCCTCTAATTTTTTCCCTTAATATTGCCATACCTGGTCATTTAATCTGACACCTCCTGCACTTGCTCTCACAGGTCAGTTCCACCAAAGGCAGAAATGAATGCCAGGGGAATGTTATAAGTAGCACAGATTTTTACTCCTCCATAAAATAAAGCATTTGGGGACCATACTTACGTCTTCTAGAAAGGTGTCTAGATGGCCATGCTGAACTTACCTGTCTACTCTAACTTCAAACCTGGCTTGTCTACCATAACCACATACCTACCATAACGTCAAGTGAGTGCAGTTTCTGTGATAATCTAGATAATCTATGGCTTCAGGATGTCAGACCCTCACTCCCTATGCTGCCAATGGAGAAATACAGATATTTTATATGCAGGTCCCCTGATGCAGCTTTAACAGGAGGTGTGTCACCACCTCCTCCTCTCAGAATTGCTCACTAATCCCTGGAACATAGATGTCAACTATGGATGGCAACTTGGTCTGCTGTGTGTGACTCCAACTAGACAATGGATCTGTGACAAGCACACAATCAATGCAGAAGAATATATAAAATGTGAAAAATCACTGAGAAATATCCTGTGCTCATGCTTTAGAGGCTTTGAATCAGAAAATCCTGCGGGGCTGTTTGCCTAATAAAAACTTGTGAATCTTCTTTTTTCCAATGAGATAACATTGCCTTTCCTAGCCCCATGGTGCTGTAAGAAAAAGACCATCCAGTGGTGCAGGAACGAGACTGATATGCTTTTGGAGCCATGCAGGTATAACCCAAAGGCAAAGGCAGTTTTCAAGCAGGATGACTGAACTGGGAGAGGTTGAAAATGTAGTAGGTAACCTCCAGGGAGGTGAGGCGGTGAGGGATGAATAACAACCCAAGAGGCAGTAGGGTGCTCCTTTGTGTAGGTATCTGCCTTTTAGGGAAGCCTTCTTATGGAGGAGAGCAACTTATGAACATTGCAGCCAACAGGAACTGGAGACATGCTTTCAGTAAAATGGCATTGACAATATTTTTTTCCTTTTTTTTCCCCCCTCAATAGGGGATACTTTGCTATTCAACATTAACCTAAAAACTGTAATGTTTTTGGTATTCCCTGCTATTCCCTGCTATGGATAGTGCTTAAATAGTTAGAGACAGCAGTGTAAAACACTAATGTAGGGAGGCAGAAAGTATTATTTATCCTGATGTGCCGAATGTGTTTCTTTGCCATAGCCTTGAAAGCAGCTTCTACAAGCTGGCAATGCTGAGCAGTTTGAAGACAACATAACTAATCCAGACATGTTCAGCACGTAGAATTACAGAATATCTCAGCCTTGGCCTTTCCTTATGAGCAACAGGAGTGAGATCCATTTTTTCCCCAAAGAAAAAATGAAAGCCTGTAAGTTAGAATCCAGGCTAGATATCATGTCAGCTTCAAACAGTTTCTCTCTTTTGAACTTGGGGAGAAAAGAAATCATTTCACAGTGTCAAAAAACACTGGAACTGTGGTGTTGCATGGAAGCTTTGCAAGAGTGAAGCCAAAATCTGAGCTCTTCAATTCTTTTTTCTCCATATTGTTCATTTTTTCTGTGAGCTTCAGGCAAACTGCCAATTTGAAACTCATAGCACAGCTTATTGTATGGAAATTAAAATAAAATTAGTGGTGTCAGTTAGGAAATAAACAAACCATCTGAAATAATAGAAGACAGCTGAGTTAGATGGCATAAAACTTTCTATTAATAAAAAATCACAACAAGATCTATAGCACAGTAGCAAAAATTATCAGAAATATATACTCTCAGAAATACTTTTTCACATATATATATATATACACACAACTCTGAGACAGGGGGGTTTTTCCGCTTCATCTCCCCACTATACCTCCCACTGCTTTTTCTTCCTCTTTTCTCCCCAATAAATTTTTTGGGAGCTAATATATGATATTTTCATTTTCTTCTCCTAGAATAAAGTTTCCAAGAAGCTCACTAATGTTCTCTTTGGCTTTTGGGGGTAAAAAAAAAATCTAAGTACAAAACCTCAGGCTTTCCCCACATTTTAAATACTTTATATTCCTGCATTCTGACACAGATGAAACCTACAAGACAGTTCAAACAAGTGGGCTGCTATCCTCTCTCTGTTTCTATGGAAATGAGTGTCAAAGCCATTAAAACAAAGCACATGCTTTACAGTAATCACTATATGGTGATTATTTAAAATAACATAGCACATTTTTCCCAATTCAACCTCTATTTCTATGGATACAAGAATGAAAATAGTGGTAGAGAAGCCTCTCTTGTATTGTTTTCAATTCTAACTGTGTTTGGGATGCTGTAAGTTCTCAAAGCGTGCTACAGAATTTAAGTTCTAACAAGATCTTCAAGTGTTCAGTAATTTGAAATTGAGAGGACCAATTCTGCAAGCTGTAGTTATGAAACATTCTCATGCACGTAAGAAGAAGTTTGAACTATTACAGCGTACAGTACTTTCCCCAGCAGGTTTAACAGGAGGGAAAATATCTGCTATTTTCTGCCATTTTTTGACTCACTTCAGAGAGAATAAAGTAGGGTAACTTCCTCCTGCATAGTCAGCTCTTGGCCAAACTAATCACAATGTCATAGAGACCCTGACCACTTCACAAGAAAGAAGTAAGGTGTAACACATGAAGTCTGTAAAACCAATCTAATCGTATTTCATTCCATCTGAAGGAAATCTCTTTCCAGCTTCCTCACCACATGCAGCAGGAAGGTCACTGCTCCTCATCCTTCTGAATGCTGCCAGTCTTACTGGCACCTCTCCTGTATACAGATTATTTTTTCTAGCAGTACACCTAGGCACTTGTGTAGACATGAAGTAAGAGGCATGCCCCGTCTTACAGAGCTTACTGCTGGAAACAAGAGAAAAAAAGAGCTAAGGTGGAGGAAGAACAAAAGCATGAACAAAAAGGTCCTGGCTTTGTTGTTCTTGCCCTCTTAAAGCACATAAGTCATCATTGGTCACTTCCTGACACGAATCTTCACAGATGGATGGGAAAAGACTATGTGTCTTGCCTCTCAGTTTTGCAAGGACATTAGGACAGAGATGCTGGGTGGACCACAGTCTTGGAAATCATCCTGTTTACTGGTGAAAGTGCCTTATTATGGTTTTATGAGCCTGCCTTTTGGCTGGTTGTTGTCACTGTTTCTCCCTTAATATGTATTTAGGCTAAGATTTTCCAAAATTACTAATGATTTTGTGTACTTGAAATTCAAGACAGCAGCTTTTTAAAGCCACGGAATCAATGTCAAAGTACTGAAAAAGCAGTGGTTTTAGCAAAAACCTTGGAAAATCAGGCCTCAAGGTCTCTCAAGTTAGGTATGCAAAGGCATGCAAAACTGGTAGTGTTTCAGAAAAAAGTAACCTGTATCAATATCTAATCAGTGACAGTTAATAGTTTTGAGACCCAGACCCTACACAAATTCAACCTGAGCACCCAAAACTAGAAGCAAATAACAAAATTTGAAAATAATATTTCATTGTTTCTAAGTGCTTGCTCTTCCTCTCAGGACCATAAGGATTCTGTGGTAAATTCTGAAGAGATGCTCAGTGACTATGGTAAACTAAAACAGGCTTGATGATAGCTGAAGATATTATTCCATGTATACAAGGTGGGAAGGATTTCAGTACGCATGGAGGATGCCTGTTTTCTCCTTCTGGATGTAACTATCCCATAGAGCCAAAGGCCCTGTTCTGTACATTGAAGTAAAGGGTTTATTCAGTCTATCGCAAGTAGATATCCACAGCTGCTTTCAGCTTATACCTCCTCCTGGCCTGCTCACTGACCTTCCCACTCTTCTGTCCTCTTCCCTTCTTTGCTGATCTTTCCATCCATCTTCAGCATCTGGGCAAGCAGCCTGATTCCCAACTCATACTGTGCTCTGGCTCAAAACCCTGGTGCTAATGCACGTTCATCCTGCTGACAGTGCAGGCGAGTTAGGTCCTTTGATATCGATAGGGTTCTAGTGTAATGCTAGGGAAGATAAACTGTCATTAGTCAGGTTTTAAAATGCAGTCCTTTAGCTATCCAGAGAAGTGCTGCTCCAGCTGAAATAACTAAGAGACTGGAGGAGGAGGGGTGATTTTGTTCTTCAGCACCAAGAGCAAAAAAAGAGTTGTAGTTTTACTGAACTACTGTAACTGCTTATGCCAGAGTGGCATTGGCATTGCAGGGCAGTTTCACTGGGGTTACTGCCTCAGCCCAGCCTCCCCTCTCAGTTCCTGAGTCCATGCACCATTCTGAGGGTGTTGGGAGTATAAGGCACAGGGCATTTGGACATGTGATGATGAATAAATTATAGTGTTGGGCTGTGTTAGTTACATTCCCTTCTTGCGAGGCTGTGTTGAGGAAGCAGTCCCGACACTTATCCCATCTCTTGGCAGCATCCACCCTCTCCCCCTCTGTGATCCCATGCCTCAGGGGTCAAAGCCTGGAAAGTGGAAAGATCTGACAAACAGCTTATTTCACACAGCAACTTGAAATTTAGTGAAAAACTGAAGGAAACGTTTCTGTGAAATAGTTCTGTGAACCATGAAAGAACATTGAGAACAGCAGTTTTAAAGATGTGATTTTTGATGAAATTCAGTCCCTCTGAATGCATTCTATAATTGATTTATACACCAAATGAAAAATTTATGATAAGTAACTACTGCATTTCCTACATGGTTCTGGACCAAAGGTAGTGTGGAGTGGGGGATCACAGATCACGTATGGCCATTGAGCGATACCACTGAGAGCAGCAGCGGTGCGGTGGTACTGTGACTGGCAGGGAGTGTTTATGACTAAAATCAGAAGACAGACCTTGATGAAGCTATTGAAGAAGTGGCCTAATCTGCCAAAACAGATTTTGTCTTCAGGATTACATGAATGAGGATCCTAGGGCGAGGAATAATGTTCAAGTTTGGGAGGCAAAGGCAAATTAGGCAGGACTGCAGAGCTGGGACTTGTTACTTTAGATACTGTTCAAGCCAGTAAAGGGTTCAGGGGTCAGATTATGGCTGATGCAGACAAGGGTCACTTGCCTCGATTAGTTTTATATCTGGAACTGTTCATTGAACAACATTGAGAGCTAACGTTTATGCAAGGGACTGGAAATTATTTTTCAGACTTGCAAAAGCCTAAGGGGCAATGTGTATCTTGGATATGATTACATGTTCATCCGGCAAGAATCACAGAAGTATATTTCCATTTACTGAAAACTAGGCAGCTCAGAAATTAATACTTGACTCATGCACTGCTTACATCTGTTAAACAAGTAGGCACAACAGAGCAGATGGACTCTGTCTGAGCTTGATGTCTCATTCATCGATCGGGCCTCTATGAATGGAACTTGCCAAAAAACAGACTTGGGAGAGGAAAATTATCATAGACATAACAGAGAAAGAAAAGGACATAAGCTTCAAAGTACACTGCAGCAAGAACATGGAAGTAATCTGGCTTGAAGTAAAACTAGGTCTTCCTTACCACCCTCATTAAAGCCTATGACAGCTACTCAGGCAGCGTGGGGAGAGAATAATTTAATTTAAAGTTGAAATTAAAATAATTTTCACTAGCATTTTGCAGTTATATTTTAACAATATATATTCTATTAAATATGGTTTGATGATAGCGATCAGGCTTGTCTGACAACCATGACTTTTACCTGAAAGATATTAGTATGGGTGCTTTGAGCCTTTTAAAAGCTGTGTTAATTTTTTTTTTTCAGTTCTTTTTCATCCGCTCAAAAACAAAACAACTCCCACTTGAGAATGTTATTTACTTTCCATATTATGTGCCTCACAATTTCTGCAATTGCAAATGTAGTTGTATACCTGCATACCTTCAATTAATTTTCAAGGTAAAAACTTCAAACTAAGGTTGAAACAAAGGACTCCCATCATCCAAACAATTAATCAGTAATGTTTTCTGGAAGAATTGAACAACCTTTGCCTTTGCATAGAATTTGCTATACTATGGTGAATTCCAAATGAAACTGCTATCAAAACAAGCAGAAAAATAGTTGAAATCTACTGAGTCAAAATTAAGTATTTCTGGAAATATCATAAATGATTAGCAGAGTTTGGAGTATGATGTAACTAGCAGTGTTAAGATGCTTTTTAGCCTTGTTCTTCTAAGTTACTTTAAAAAAGCCCCTGTACTAGTATCTAGCAATCCATATTTTCATGTTTCCTTTTTTTCACAGTCTTATGTACTCCTTTTATTTTACCCTTCTGTGCCTTCTAACTTCACCTTCTTTTATTTTACTCCACCATCTGTTCTCAAAATATTGCAGTGTCTTCCATAAACATTAAAGCATTTGTCCATCCAAAATCGTAGAATGGCTCTTATTGTTGCCCTCTTCTGGATCACTTTTACAGTATTTTGTTAAAAAAGCAGTCTTAACAAAAGCTCATATGAGGAAAAACATAAAAATACTAGTATTGCCTTTATTTATTACTTGTAAATAGGAAAAATAATACATTTTGGATAGATCTCCACTTGATTTTCATTTCTGTTACTGACATAATATAACAATCTCCTTTATCTTCCACTACTACTTCAACTGCTGGCGTTTCATATCTAACAGTTTATCGGAACAAGACTTTTTCCATTTCTCCTTATTGCTGTGCTTCTCCTGGAATAACTCTTGCTGAAAGTAAAACTTATGATTTCAATTTATGTCTAGAGAACAACGTATCTGGCCACCTTGAGTAATGTGTTTCACAGGCTGACAGGTGACCAGTACCCTTGTATAGTGTTTCATTATTTGTTTGTAATTGTGTTTATATAAGGTATTTTACCCAGACAGATTTGGAAATGTAACGGAAACGTGGCCCGTTAATTGGAAATCAGTTTATGACTATGGCTTTTGCAAACCGTTTAACCTTCTCCCTAGTATCTGAAGAAATTCTCTCCTGTCCCAGCTTCGTGGCACCCCGTGCTTTCCCCTTCCACTCCAAAGGTTGTGTCTCCTTGCTTCAGGACAGTCCTGTGAAACTATGATGCCAGTGGAGACAAAAGCCTTCTTGGTCTTGGGAGCAGCAATTGATGAGACTGCTGCAGGGTGCTGGAGATGTTTCTGAAGTCTCCTACCCCAGAAGCTTTCACCCCTCAGTGGTACCAGTCAGGACTGTGTGTCTGCGCTTCAACTTAGGGGACCTAAACATCCAGAAAGAGACATGGCAGGAAAGAAAAGGTGTGATGACAATTTTTAACGCTTTTTGTCAACTTGGACACTGATTGCGCTGACAACCACACGCACACTCACATTACAGAAAGGGTAGTTTATGCTTTTATGCATGTACATGCACAAAGTGCCTTTGCTTTTCGCCCAGGAGGCCGAACGCCCCACTGGCAGGCTGGCTGGCTGACATGCGATAACTGTACACACAGAGTGGTTTTGGGCAAGGAACCATCAGCTGAAACGTGTGACAGGGACAGGTCATCAGAAACCAGCGGCCCAGCGCTCACGGCTGCCTCACGGAACTAGGCCTGAACCAGCGGGGGCCTCGTCCACCTGGAAAGCCCCGAAGGGGCAGCCGGGGACGCCGAGGGGCAGCGCTGCGGGGGTTAGGCCTCTGCACCCCCAGCTGGGGCAGAGGCAGGAGAAGCAGCAAGGCCGGGACATCGGCCCGCGGCGGGGCTCCTACGCTGCAGCCGCGACTCGGC
>NW_010119656.1:0-45493 GCF_000699245.1 Pterocles gutturalis | reverse complement strand
GGCTGTGGTCCGCAGTAGGGCTCTGGGAAAAAGCTGTCAGCCAGCGGGCAGGTGCAGGTGTGCGGCCTCTCCTCCCCACAGTTAGGGAGGCTGCCGCCTGCAGCGCGGGAATCGCAGCCAAGGTGGTTAACAATAAAGCTGCTAAATGGGGATGTCTTCTCCTTTCGATTTGAAAACGCAGAATGGCGATAGGTGAGGTATCTATGGAACAGATGGGAGCTAGGTGCAAGGAAGACTTTGAGGCTATTTGTGTAAATAAGAAGGTTTTCTCCCCCCTGCCCCTGGGTTGTCTTCTGTGGCATCATTGAAGGGCATGAAATCGGGAAGCGAGATCAATCAGCTGGCACAGCAGAGCAGCATCAATGGCTTACCCCGTAACACACGTGGCAGGTAGGAGAGAGAAGGGGCTCTGCCGTTCTCAGTGTCTAAACAACTCTTGTGTGTTTGGCAACTGTTCTTGAGCATACTTGTGAATGCCAGCCACTGCTCCATCCAGAAATCATGTAGTTGGTGATCCTGAAGGGTATTGTGTAGGTTATTCACAGACAATCATGCTGGAAAACAAACAAAAGTCATGTTCTGTAGTAATGTTTCTGCAGCTATTAAGATACACTGGTTAAAGAAACCTTCCTAGGTCCTGCTGTACTACTGCAGTAATAGAAAATCGGTCAACATCCAGCTTTACCAATTTCTTTCAGGCTTAACCAAAACGCTTTTGTTCTGCAAAGAACTGTCATGTAAAAGCCACCTAGTGTGCTTGGATTGCTTTTAGGAAGGCAAAATAATTTATAACAATGACCTGAACATCTCTAGGCAGTGAGGGATGTAGAAATCTGGATTTCAGCCTTTAAATGGGTTCTCTTGCATGTAGTAACCTTTGCCTATCTTGCTGATAGAGGGACGTTATTGTCCATTAAAAAAAATTACAGCTTTCTCAGAAGAAGCTCATACAAAATAGTAGCAAAAAGCAAAATGGAAGGAGCTGTTTTGCACGTTATTCACAGTCTGGCTTTAATTGGCTTGCAGGAATGGAGAAATGGTGTTTATGCATAATCATTAGCATAGCGTTCTTAAAAAAATAAGCTTAGTGATGACTTTTTATTTTTTTCTTTGCTTATGTGGCTTATGGCATGACAGTTATAATGTTAAGGAAGGATCCATCTGTAATTCTCTGGGAGACCCAAGATGGTTTAATGTGAATCGTTATTTATGAGTCTGAGTTGCTTGTGCTCTGCGTTGAGCAGGTGATTATGTATGGTCTTGGCTGCTAGTATTTACAGCTATGAAATTATATTTGAGAGAAGTCAAGAATACTGGATAGTACTCTTTAGACTTTAATATTTGACAGTTACAGCAGTTCAAAGTTTAATAGATAACCTCTTATTTGTGGTAATAATTACACAAAGGGAGGCAGTGTACGGAAGCTGAGTGAAAAAGATTGTTCAAGGTACTGTGAAGATAGGAAATCTGAAATACTATGAAACTTTTAAGAGCCAGATACCTTATTTTAGCAACATTTTTAAAAGACTTGCAAGGTTCTTCCTTTAGTGCTTTCAAATGCAAATCTCTCATGTCATTTCACCTTTAAAATTTTGCTTAGAAAGAAACCTGGCTTTTCAGTCCTGAGTTTTGCAATAGTACTTCAGAGAAACATGGTATTTGGAAATTGATGTTTTAGTGGCAGGATGTTGTACAAAGTGCAAAACATGTCTCTATATATACACATACTAAACAACATCATAACTAAATAACAATGCAACTAAATAACATTGGTAGAATAAATGGAAGTGTCAGCAAATTTGATAATTCTGACTGAAAATACTGGCCTGGTCTGAACTAACTTTGTAAAACTCTTACTTGCTCTGTTGCTTGAGAGGAATAAACTTCTTGGCACATGTGATATACTACTGCAATGAAGGAAGAACATAACCAACTAAAAATGCTATCAGACCTGTAAAAGAAAAAGGCGGGATTTATGGATTGCTTCTTTAATAAACAGGTGTGCTTAGTTTTTAACAAAAAAAAAAAAAGCTAGAAAAGCATCAAAACCTTAATATGGAAAGGCAATATGGGGCTTTCAGTCAGTGTTGCAGGAGGAAGGAGGTGCTGGTGCAGTCTGTTCAGCACTGCTGCCCTCTTTCAGCCTCTGCAAAAGCAGCAAAGCTGCCTCCGTTCCTCAGCTCATGTCAGGTTTTTTTCCCCTCCAGCTTCTCTCTTTTACTGCTACAAAATAGCAGGCATGGAAACTCAGTTTCTCCTGCTTGCTCCATATCACTGATCACTCCTACTTGATGTAAAAAATGTATGCGTTGTTAGTCCACCCATATATGTTGCAGCTAACCATGCTTGTGAACGGTTACCCAGCCTAGTAAGGAGCCATCACATACTCTAGCACAGTTGGATCCAGGTGGAGCGGACTTGTGGATGGTGACATCATGTGTTGTGAGATGCACCATAAAGCTGACAGTACTTGTACGTGGAGGGGGAAGGTGGAAAGGTGAAAAGGCCTTGTCTGGATTTTGTAAGGGAAAGGCCCAGGGGAAGGAGCCTGGTACAGGATAGATGCTAACGAGCCTTAGTGGTGCTGTCAGGTCCTCTCAGTATCAGTCTGCTGCTCCTAATGTTATTCTGCTGTGGGGGAAAACACTGAATGTGGGAGATAGACCATGCAGCGTATGTTTGTGTTCTAGGTACATGCTATGGGGCTTTAACTTTGTATTTTTGTGGATCTGCTGGAATGTTGTCGTGTGTCCCGTGAATGCATTTACCAGTTGGTGTTTCTTGCTGGAGGAGAAACTGCTTTGCTGCCTGGTGAGAATTCAGTGGGAAATTAGGTTCTCCAGAAGTAATTGAAAAATAAAAGGAAATTAAAATTGTATTTTAAATTTAAAATTATTTTTGAGTTTTTGTATAGGAGCAGCAAGTGAGGGTGCAGAAAGGTCAAATAAAACTTTCTTGCCTCTGCTGTTACGTACTGCTTTAGAGCTGTATATCTCTTGTGATAAGGTGTGCTGACAAAATTCATCTACGGTGACAGATGTGGTTACTACCTACAGCTTTATTATAATTTCTGTCCTGGTTCTGTGGCAGGGACAACTGCGTGGAAAGTGTTCCAAGTGCTTCAGTTCCTTGCATACCATTTTCCACCGTCCCTTTTGTAGGGTAGCAGTTTTGGGAGGCAGGATGGATAAATACCATGTGAAGTGCTTAAATCACAAGAGACCTTTGGTTACCCCTCAAGATACCGATTTTGCAAATCATTGCCAGATAAATTCCTCATTCTGAAAACCAAATCTTGTTTCTTTGATTCTATTTTTTCCTTTTATACCAATCTAAGTTTTAGGCCCTTCCTCAGTGCTGACGGGTCTGAGCCTTCATTCTTTAGTTATCATTTAGCTGAGCCACTGGTACTGCTCTCATAGGAGAGCTCTTCAGATTAAACAGGATGCAAGATTTACTTTGAGATACTGAGGCTTTATTAATTCAGTATAGATGTATTCTAGGAACAGTGTGAGTTGTGGGCAGCTGACAGAAGCATATTCTTTTTTAAGCATCCTCCAGAAAATTTTCTACCAGATGTCAGTGTAAACCTGTAAGTTAATTCACTTGCATCTTATCACTGAATTTTCTTTGATGCTCTTGATCTGAAATGTTTCTGTTTTAACATACTTCTCAGGTTAATTTATGTGGATTCATTAAGTGTATATTCCTGGTAATATTCTTTTTCATCAGAGTTTAAAAAAAAAAATCAAACCCAGAAAACCACCACCAGAAAACTTTGTGCTGCTGCTCTGCATTCAAATGCTTTTTGCAGTGTATCACTGCATATTTAGGTTGATTGTCCTATACTTATTTGATTTCTCTCCCTCGTTGATAAAAATCAGATGGGGGCATGGTCACTTTAGAGACTGACATTGTCACTTCTGATAACGCTCAGCTCCTGGTCTTGGTTCAGTCAATATGTGTATGTGTGGTGGAGCTTCAGTGTTTTCCTAGCTCTGCAGGCTAAGAATAATGTACAACAGGCAAGTAAGTGCTTCTTGCAGATTTGTGTAGTATGTGCTACTAGACCAATGTGTTGGAATCCCTCTTCACTTGTGTGATTTGGTAGCTGCACAGGTGAAAGATACACTGTCTTGTATTGAGAGCTGCAGTGTCTGCGTGCTGAAACTGCTATGCAAATAAGATGTATAGTCTGCAAATAGGTGCTTTTCTTTAAAGCAAGTTGTAAGAGCTCCAGGGGCTAAAGCGAAAGCTGAGAGGAGAGGTTTTGCCCTCCTGTACCTTCTAGGATTAGATCTCCCAGGATTCTGCCTGCTTATAAAATCTAGTGTCTCCTTCAGTCCAAAGAAGTCTCTCCTTTCCTACTAAGTCTAAGAACTGTCATCCTGTTAGTCTCCCAGTGACTGCAGTTACTGCAGGCAGGGTGTTGCTTCTATGCTGGATTGGACTACTGCCTCTTTTAGAGTAACTTCAGGGACGATGAGATGACTAGGATAGCAGCGGCCACATTTTTAGAAAGGATCATGTTTGAGTAATCCATTGGGCTCAAAGAAATACTAATAGGGTGACTAGATGGTGTATTAATTACAGTTGCTAATATTCAGACACCTAGATCTAGATTTCAATTAAATGGCAAGATTAAATCTGACTGGAATTCTTCCATCAAACTTACTTGAGAGATGCTGCTCCTTTTCTCACTCCAAGGCCAGCCAAGCAGTGGAAGAGGCTACCAGGGCAGCTGGGCAGGCTCTGTCCATGGAGATCTTCAAGACATGGCTGGATAGAGCCCTGAGTGACCCACTCTGAGCTCAGAGCTGACCCTCCTGAGGCCGTTCCATCCTGAATTATCCTGTGAACCTGGATTAGGACCTGGTTATCCTAAGCGTTATGTAGAAGGGTGCTGTCTATAATCCCCTGTCCCAATGTTGTCCTGGCAGCTAAAAATCTTTCTTAAAGTGATACCCACAGAAGTAATTTCAGTTGATGTTAAGCTGTCAGTGGCTGCTTTCTTTATCTGAGACAGATCTTTTTCTTTTGCAAGCCTTTTCCTGTCAATTTTGCTAATCACTGTGTTAGATTCATAATGTTGATAAGCTTGCACTCAAATTCTCACTAATTGTGAAATAATACATACAGTAAGTAGATATGGAAATGTGCATGCAGAAAAGAATAAAAGCAAAGGTAGTGCCTTGAGGATGCATTAATCTAATATGGCCAAAACTGTCTACAGATGCAGCAGAGGTTTAAAAGAGATTCAAGCAGAAATTGCCTTTTGAAGGTGAGCTGGATTAATGAAAGCAAGATGTTTTCTTAAATGATATTTCTGGGTCTTGGCAATAAAGATTCAGATGGGGGGTAGCCTGCAGGACGGGTGAGCAGAAACCAGTGAATTATCACATCACTGCAGAAATTTGAAGAATATTGCAATCCTGAAAGAAGGGAACATTTTAGCAGGTATGGTTCATAGAAGACTGAAAAAGGAGAGGGAAGAAATACCAAGGCATTTAAAATAGTATTGAGGCTTAGTGAACTTAATGCTTGAAGTTTGTGGAGACCATAATTCTGAGTTAAATTCTAGTAAGGATCAGAGAGCCAAAACTGAGAACAAGACTGCCAGAAAATCCAAACTTTATTTTGGGGGTAGCTTTTGGGATTTACTGGACTGCAGAATGTTAATTGCTTCAAATTGCAAAAGGAAAAGAGATAGACAACTCTCTTAATGATGGGTGATGTCAGTTTAGGTGATCTTGACATGCAGGATTGTGATATTCTTGCATTGTCATTACAGCAAGCTGAGTAAATAAACTGCAGACCCTTTGGAAAATTGAAAAGCAAAGTTAAGTTTCCTAACAAAGAGTCTGCAAAATGCAGACAAAGCAAATCTATGTGAAGTTGGCATGTGGAAAGCTAATGCTTAAAACACTACCCTTCCTTTGGGCAGAGGTGATGTGTAAGAAGCAAAACTGTTTTACACAAGCTTCAAAAGGGACCAGAAGTGCTTTAAAAAAAGCAATGTGTGTAATGTTCTGTACAATGAAGGAGAGGTAAAGAGTATTTTTTAGCTTAAGCAGCTCCTAAAGCTATATCCAGCTGTTGTAGTATTGCCTTGAATGCAAGCAGCGCTTGGGTTACGGGTGCATCTGTGGCCAGGCACAGCACCGGATGTTGCCTGAAGGTTTGAAAGCAAAACCCAGCCCTGTGGCCACAGGCAAAGTGCAGATTAGAGAGAGGTTAAATTGCTCATATTTCTGGGTAGGTATAAAAATAGCACATGATTGCTTCTCCCTCACTCTCCCTCTTCAGGCTAATGATTCTGGAAGAAGTGAGCTGCATGGTCTCACCAACGATGGCCACGCGACCCTTTGGGGCAGAGGTTGTTTTCCAAAGACACCCAGGTACCTGCACAGCTGGTGTAGGTCAGCGAGTGAATGGAGGCAGGTTCTGCCTCCCAGGGGGCTGTGTGTGTAGCTTGTCAGTAAGGCTGGCTGCTTGGGTTGGAAACAGATGGGGTGGGAAGGGGGAAGGATTGGAAGCACTTGTCCAGAGAAGGAACTACATGAAGTGTAGGATAGGAACAGAAGAGCTAATTTCCTGGCAAACAGGTAAACATCTCTGTTAGCATTTGCTTATTTGATGTTAAACATAGCTGAGAAAATTTGGGGCAAAGGCAAATCTGGTGCTGTGCATCTAAATGTGTTAAAAGTCTTTGCGTGCCAGCGTTCAAAGCGTTTGCATGTGCTGGGAACCCCTTCTCCCTCCCTAATTCTTGCATTGTTTCCTCTCTGCAAAAGAAGCATTATTAAAGCACGACTGCAAAAATACAACCTTAGCTGGGAAGAAAAAAAAAAGGACATTTTGGAAGTATGGGAGCTAGATGTTCTGCAAAAGTTTATTTTTAATATACTGATTTTCAAGACACTTGCAACTAGAAAAAAGTCAAGATTGTCCAAAAGTTTAAAAAACCTGGAGACTTGAATTCAAACTTAGGTTTGTCACTGCTAAAATATCCCCTTTGGAGGTGAAACTGTTGTCTGCCATGATTCTGTATAGGTCTGATCTTTCTGCTGAGCACCTGGTGATAGTGTTTAAGGAAATTTGTTATTTCTGTAAAAAGGCAAAATGTAATATGGTAGGTAACAGGTTACATGGACTGGAGCATTTGGTGTTGCAAGAATGCACGTAAATCTGTGCGTTGTGTACTGTGGCAAAATGTAGGGGAAAAAGGCAGGGATGTGTTGTGTTGCTGTTGTGGCAAGTCTTCACTAAAGAGGTGTGAACTTCCAAGGGACTGAGAAGGCGTCTCCACCTCTTTCACCTCTGCAGAACGACGAGGTGTGATCCATGCGATGTCTTCGAGTACTGAGACAGCAGGCTGACAAGGGCTCTCTGGGCCACAGTCTCCCTTCGGAGCAGCACTATGAGACCTCTTTACTCATTGACAAAGTAGATTTTCTAGCAAACATTGAGACTTACCAGCAAATGGCTGCTGCTGATCTCTGTAGTTTTGCCTGTGTTGGAAGAGGGAAAGCAGGAAGGGCAAGATTCTCCCAGACTCCTCCAGGTGAAATGTGGTTGGTACCTCCTGGGGCAAAGATCCCTAACCAGGGAGGGAAGCGCTGCCTCTCTTGGCTTCTCTCTTCTGGCAGTCAAATTACTTATTAAACTGTGACCCACTCTCTAAAGCCTTGAGGCAAATACTTCTTGTTGGCCACCACATAAGAATGTTCCGAGAGGAGCACTGAAGGATGCCCAGAGAAGTGAGGTGGGACAGAAGCAGGGAAAGCAAAGGAAAACGTGACTTTGAAGACATCTAGGAGTGACTGATGCCTCAGGGAGGATGAATATGCAGAGCTGGTCCTGAGGTCTGGCTAGGAAAAGCTGGTCAGTGGGATTGACCAAAGCTGTTGGGGTGGAGGGTAATAGGGAGTGAAGGATATGCTCAGTGTAATAATTGTGGGTAAAGCAGTGTGCTGGTGTTAGGTTTTGAGGGTTGTTCAGGGAAACAGATGCCTTGACCTGTTCTGGTCAGACTCTCATGGGAGTGACACAAGGTGTTGTGCTGCATGAACCAAATGTTTCTGTGCCTCTGGTTGAAGTTATGGGGAAGCTTTACAAGAGCTTAACTATTTTCACTGTAAGTAAAGCTCAGTAACAAGAGAGTATACTGTTCTCAGATGGCAAAATATTTGTACTTTGTATAAGTTGGTCTCTTAGTTCTAAGTTGATTAACGTGCTGTTTTTCAGCAATAGCTGCACTTACAGTGTAACAGACACCTGAAAGTTTTCATTCTTCTGGTTGTAGATGGATGGTGATAGCTCCACAACGGATGCTTCTCAGTTAGGAATTGCTGGAGATTACATTGGTGGCAGTCATTATGTGATACAGCCTCATGATGGTAAGAAATGTAACAGTAAATACTACTATTTCTCTCTGCGTGTGTGTATATATATATATATATATACACACACACACATATACAAGAACTGGAAGGAAATATATATATTTTTCTCTTCTGTCAAGCTAATAATTTGTACTTGTTTGTGTTCATAATGCCTCACTCCATAAAGCATTTTTTCTGCAGTCTGAAGGTGGAGGTTCGATTTGTCAGTGTTGACACGAGTCCTTCAGGGTGATGACCAAAAAAAATTGATGTTCTAGGAAACAATTTTTATTTTGACGTGACATTAAGAATGCTAGGTGTTCAGCAGCCACGTACATTTCTGTGCATAGTGTCATAAAGATGATACTGAACGCCCATAAAGGTAGCCTGGTGTTACATCTACTTTTAAAATTGTTTCTGTGATGTTAATACACAGTGCTTTCAAAGGTCTTAATCCTTCAGTGTAAGATTTTGAACTGACTTAATTATTGCCTGCTGTCTATCAAATACAATTTCTGTTAACTTTTCTTTATTTCATTAGACACAGAGGACAGCATGAATGACCACGAAGATACAAATGGCTCAAAAGAGAGTTTTAGAGAACAAGATATATATCTTCCAATTGCAAATGTGGCAAGGATAATGAAAAATGCCATACCCCAAACAGGAAAGGTAATACCCTTGTCTGGTAAAGAAAATGTGTTAATGAGTTTTATTCCTTTCTCTGAGTGAACTTGAGCTGGTAGAACAATATGTTTTTCCAAATGATCCTGGGTTATTGGAGAAAAGCCTTAGAAAATAAAAGAAAAAATATATGAGCAGGAGGGGATTGAGAGCAAGTCCATTTTTCTTAGGTTTCTGAAAGCTTTTAGTAACTGACATAATTAGAGTATTAGAACAGTGCTCTTCACAAAGATTTCAAGAGCTTTCTTTTTCTAAGATGCGTTATCTGAAACTGTCATAATGGGTCAGACTTGGTGACATTCCCATATTGGTAAGAATATTTTCTATGCAATTCTCTCTTAAGAAATTTAATCTGCTTTTATTGAGGTGCATAAAATTTGGAATAAGGGAACCATTTTGGAAGAAGTAAAAATCCAGTCCTCATCCTGAAGGAAAGAGGATGGTTAGTCTTCTGTCGCCCGGTCTTTACATATCCAAATGCCAAAATGACCTAAGAAGTCTGCCTTATACCATGTAGGAGATAAGGACAGATATTGAAAGATTTATTTCATTTCTTCTAATGGACTTTTTAATCCATTCTGCTGAGCTGGTGATTGTATAAGCGTTCGACCGTTCTACCTGTTTATCTTAAACCTTTGCAGGGCGCGTATTGCTTGTAGTTTCTCTATTGTATTCCGATACAATTCCTGCCCCAGTAACATTTCCTCTAGCTAAAGCTGATTTCTTTTTTTTCTTTTATTTTTTTTTTAATCACTCTTAAATAGAAGCAAGACATAATTTACTTGCATCTGGTTATACTTTCATAGTGTTCAGGGCTTTACGGAGATCAGGGTGTTACATTTATATCTTTGCTGTGAAAATCTCTTCACTAGTCCATATTGTCATAAATTTTGAGTGATCAAATGAGATTTTTTTAAAGAATTTATCATATGGGATGTCGAGCTATCTTGAAAAATCAGGGAGGTTTTTGTGAAAAACTGCAAGGGAAGCTGCTGGGTGATGAGTACTTCTGAAAAATCTCGCCCTCCATGTGTGACGATATCAGAGGAACTAGTAAAGATTCTACATATGGTTACTGCTTGATTTTTTTTTTTTTTAAATGCAAACAGGTTCTTCTCATATAAAGAATAAGAATCTTGACTATTATGGTCTTTCAGTTGTCTCCTGTCAGCTTCCCAAATAATCATGAGTAATGCTTGCTGTTATTTTAAGTCAGGTAAATTACTTTTGTCCAGCTGAAAACCATAATCAAATTTACTTATTTTGTTCTTGCCAGGGGCCTGTATTTCTTCATTTGAATTCTCATTTGGAAAATTTATACCAGAATATTAAAGCATTAGAGAGCCTTGCAGCTAGACACATATTCTAGTCCCTGAATCTAATCAGGATAAAAATACTAGCCATTGTCAAATTTGTGGGAATGTACTGCAGTGGGGTTGGAACTGCTGGGTCTATTAAAAGGAAAATGGAAGTGGGCTCTGAATTGTAATGAATTTAAAGAGAAGGCGTAGGTAAGCAAAGTAAGCAATACTGGGATGCGTCTATATGTAAAAGCTTGTACAGAACATAGTTGTGACTTCAGGAGTTCCTGGTAGTTGGCTGTGCTGCTTGAAATAGTAAAAGTTAGGTTAAAATCATGTTGCAGCTGTGCTTTCATAGAGCAGTAATGACATCCAGTGGTTCCCTCACATACAGGTGTTGCCTAAATGGGCATCATCATCAGGTTTGGGGATGTTTCCTTTATTATCTAGTGTATTCTTTAGCTGTGGTTTTTTTAATTTTCTTGCATCTTGATTAATCATTTTATATTACTTTTGCCTTACTAGATTGCTAAGGATGCAAAGGAATGTGTGCAAGAGTGTGTAAGTGAATTCATCAGCTTTATAACATCAGAAGCAAGTGAGAGGTGTCACCAAGAGAAAAGAAAGACCATCAATGGAGAGGATATTCTCTTTGCCATGTCTACCTTGGGGTTCGATAGCTATGTTGAACCTTTGAAGTTATACCTCCAAAAATTCAGAGAGGTTGGTATATACTTCAGTATCCTCATTTATTTAACCTGGTTGCATTTATCCTTAGCTCCTTGTCATTGTAATTGTATAATGGATAACTTGCACAGTATCTCACAGCTATTGTTAGGAACTAATGTGATGTTTAAAAGCATTCCTGAGGATATGAAGAGAAAAAGGAGTAAGTAAGCATTTTGATTAAACTTGCTGACGCAAAGTAGTTCAAGCTTTCAGCTGAATAAATTCTCTAATATATTGCTGGTAGTAAATCACTCTGTTCTTTAAAGGTGCCTATTAAGAATACTTAATTCGATCTTTGGATTCAATCAATAAAACTGTACTAGACTGCGTCCTGTGAGGAATTAGCCTAATGCCTGTTGTTTTGTCTGGATTTCAGATCTGCAAAAGAAAAAGTTGGTTTTCTCATGTAGGAATAATGATTTGCTTGGGAGGCTATCTGCTTCAATGTTGGGTTTTTTTTTTAATCTGTTTGTTAGCCTGCTTTTGATATATAGTACATGCTAGGCATGTGATCCAAGCATTTTAATGTATTCCTTCTTTAGTGGAAAGTGAGGTGTTTTGGTGTTTTTGTTTTTTTTTTCTTGCAGTGATTTAAACTTTTTTAAAAAGTGCTTCTGCTTTTTTTTGTTTGTTTGTTCTGGTCTCCCATTCTCCCACCTCCTGTCTGGAAACCAAAGACAATTATGCTTGCTTGCTTCTTTACTTTGGTGTTCTTTTACCTCAGAATACCAGATTTAACCAAACAAATCATAGGTGTTTTTACCCAATGACCTCTCTTCCTCATACTCCTGAATGAGAAAAAAAACCTCAAAGCACTTTTTTTTAAAATGTGAATCCCTCTGTTGGTATGGCTGCTTGGTTCTCCTGGTATGAGTGAAGCAGGTAGGTCTAAATTGGCAGTGTTGTAGATAAAGATGCTCGTCAGTCTTTCTTTGTTCTGTAAACCTAAGTTTCTTAATTAATGGGGTCAGACTTGCTAGTGGTATTTAATTTGCTGATAGCTCTTGAAGCTTCCCCTTCCCTGAAGGTCGTTTGCTGTGTTAACTGAGTAACAGGAGGTGTGACCTGAAAGTTGAAGTACCACTGTGTGCTATCTTTCTCAAGTTCTGTGTAGCAGTTGCACATGCCATCAGAGTGCTGTATGTGCTTTAATTAAAAATGCAAGTAGTGCCTCACTAGTTTCAGTACTTCTGGAGAAGTTTGAAGTGGGTGTATGCTACCTTCATTCTGAAGTGACCATTTTTGCAGATATTATATGCTGTGGTAGCAGAGTAATGGGGCTGGGTTTTAATTGGATGGATGAGCTGAATGGTTTTGCTCATCAGTTTTAAACCTCCATTTCAGCTAGTTCTGTCTTCAGGGTACCATATATAGTGAAATATTTATGTTTTGTAGCTTAGTATTTAGTCTATATCAAGCATTTGCAGAGAATACTTTTTCTACATATATAGATATGTATAGATAGCATAGAGCATCAAACTTCATACTTGTGAAACTGCATGCAGATGACTGGGAGCCTTGGCTTTCTGTGCTGATATCCTTTCTGGCTGTAGTCCTTGATGTGGGAAAAGAAATCCAATATCTTGGTTTTAAATGTCAACTCTAAATTGTATGATGATGGCACTCATGTATGGTTGGTAAGTAAATGTTGCACATTCTTGGTAGTTCTGAGATTCTGATTTCTTGTAAACACTCTTAACTGCTCCTTCTGGATTACTGCAGATCTACAACTGCAGAAGGTGAAAGCCTTTCTTGGAACTACACAATCCTAGTTTGCAGAGTTTTTGTTTCTGAGGAGTATGGCTAAGATGAAAAACACTCTTCATATGTTCTTATACTATGCATGTTCTTAAATCCAATAGAGTTTTACAGGTCTTGGATTTCAACTCCAGCCGCTGCACAGTGACTCTTCTGCAAGTTCCAAACCTTGGCTAGAGCTTCTGGAGTCTTGAAACAATCTCAAGCCAACTGTACTCTAATACTTTTTTTTTTTTTCCCTTCAGGCAATGAAAGGAGAAAAGGGAGTTGGGGGAACAGTTACAACTGGAGACGGTCTAAGTGAGGAGCTCACAGAGGAAGCATTTAGTAAGTAAAACTTTTAAATTTATTATATTATTACTATGGCTTTTCTAAAAACAGCAGTTCCTTTAGACATCAGAATTCTTACTTGAGGGATACATCCTGGATTGGACATATGTTACACCTGTGATCCACTGAGATTTTCATTTGTGATATTGGAGGACAACTTATGCTCACATAAACTCCTCCCAGTCAGTAGAATTTATGGTCAGAATGAAGTAATATAGTGATAAGTGATGACACTCTAGTAACAGCTTATGTCAACTGTGGAAGATTTGTAAATGCATACATTACTGCCGGTATTTTTTTCTCTACACTTAGATGGTAATGAAAGGTGCAACCGTTTTTCTTTTTTTTTTTTCTTATCCCCCAGTAGCTATGTATTTAGGCCACATTCGTTCTTGCAAGACTGTTGGGGAAAAAGTAAAATAAACTCCACTTGATGACTTGAGGAGCTCGTCTTTGAGAAATGAGCCAGAGAAGAACATCATCCTCATACAATTCTAAAACACTTAGTATTTCTTATAATCAATAGAATGCACAGATTGGCAACTAAAAGGTGTAGGGCAAGGAGTATCATATGCATTCACTGTAGTTTTTCTTTCTTATACTGTGAATTAAAGCCTGATAGTTGTTGGGACTTTGTGTTGGTTTTGTTGATGCTGGATTCTTGTATGTAGTCTTCACCTTGGCTTTTTAATGCTATGGGCTGGTAATCTTGAAGCTGGTACACAAAGAATTAGGAGGTGCAGCTTTAGTAGTACCTAGTGATGAGACTTAGTTTTTCAAGTATCTGATAAATCTTCTGTTTAAAATCACTGGTAAACTACTGAACTAGAAAAAATTCAAAGCCCAGAGACTGAAATGACCTGTTCAGGGTCTGAAACACGCTTTGGTCCCAGTATGATGACTTTGGCTATATAAAGCAATACAGGCTCTTCAGATCTCTCCTAGCGTGGATTATAAGCTCACAAAACTCACTGGAAATTAAGAATCCAAACTTGAATCTTGCAAGGGGCTTAAAGAAAGCTTTTTTTTTTAAAATATTATTATTCTAATTTTATAATTGAAGATTAGGCAACGCAAGTAGTAAACTCTCATCTGTGGTCACTCATACGGAATAGCTCTGGTTCAGAAGTAGTAAGACACTAACACAACTATAGGCCCCCCTTACATGCCTTGGGTATGTTGCCAGTGGTTTCTGGATTGCAGCTGTTGGGAGTCTGTCCAGCTTGGAAGCTTGTCAAATCAATATATAGAAATTGTTCTAAAACTTTGTTTTGTATATATTCTGATTTGCACCTCAAGCATTTAAACTGCAGCTGAAGAGTTGAGGGAGAATATTTAGTTGGAAACTAATGATTGTATCTGTGTCCAGAATTTTGTTTTGTATGAGCAAAGAGGCAAATTCACAAGAAGTTTCTCCACTGGATGCTCATGCTCTGCTTAGCCTGAGAACAATGCCCACCAGAAAATGGAAACCATAAAAAATGAATCTCCTTACATCTGTGGATTCTCTGTCCCCTTCCCAAATTTGATGTGGTCCCTGTTTAATGGCAGAAGGCTGAAGATGTGCTCCTAGTCACTTACTGGTTCAAATATCTCAGGCTTGGGAGCCTCAGTGTGCTCCATGAAATAAGTCTTAATTTCCTGTGATTTGAAAAGAGCAACTTTGGAAGCAAATATTAAGTCTTCGCAAGATGCAAAGGAGATGTTGCAGTAGTAGAAGAAGAAGGAAAAAAACATTTGTGAAATAACTGATCATGTCAAGTGCTGCAGGTATTTCTCTCCACAGGGGCAGCTGTAGATCTATTCAGAACGTTGGTCTCACTGCAGCAGTAGCCATAATAGCTGTGCTACTGTGGCATAACCCCTAGCTCTTTGTCTAAGCCTAAGGCTGGGTCAGAGGCTTGGCATTAAACTGTCAGGTGTGGAACACGTGCATTGAAGGGTAGTAAAATTGTGGACCTGGCAGAGCCACTTCTCCCTGTGATCTTAAGGCATCTCTTAACTTGAAACTTGAGTATTTGAAAAGGAGTACAATGAAAGTAGGAAAAAAAACCCCAAACAACCAAAAACCCGATTTAAAAACCCCCAAGCATCAGCTTTCATGTGAAAGTTGTTAGCATTATACTGTGTTTTCAGGTTTTTTTTGTGTTATAGGTCTTATTTATACATAGTAACAGCCATACTTCAGAAAGAAAAAGCTCCATTGTTTGTCCCCTAGCTGAGAATGTTCTGCTACTGTGACTTAAGTTAGAACTTAAGAGTTTTGCTTCTTTGCTTCCAAGTAGCAGTTGTAACATTATCTACTCTGAATGTTGCAGAGCTCAACGTACATGTGATTGTAAAGGTTTATCTTGGAGCATCACTCCTTGTCTTTTCTCTCTGAATCTCAAAAGTACTTTTTACTCTGTTCCTTGGCCTCCTCTTTCCTCTCTGAAATTCAGAGCTTTTGTGCAATACCCTGAAGGACAGGTTGAAGTCAACCAGTGTAATGTCAGGTCTTTGGTTTCCTATCAATATCTCTGCCTCTGGCGGTTCCTTTGTCATTGCCTGTCTCTGTTCATCTCCACCACCTTTCATGGGGCTTCTACATTAGGGGGCACCTGACAGATTCTGTTTTATAAAGAAGCGCGATGTTCTCATTGACTTCCTCATGCAGATGTATGCTGACCTCATGTCTAAACAAAACAATCCAAATTCTCCAGGTTTCTCAGTATACTGAATGCTGGAGGTTGCTTTTTTGGTGGTTAGGATGGCAAACTCCACTCCATTTGCCAGTGCACAGCTGTGGATGTTCTGCTTCAGATATGTACAGGGGAAGAACAAGGTGCAGTCTTACTTTTAGATTATCTGATGCAAAATGAATTTTATTTTTTTCTTAAGCGCTAATGGTAACAAACCTGTTTGCTTGTAACACTCGGTAACAAGTGTGATTGTATGCAGCTGTCAGGAGAGGAACTATAGTCCCAGAGTGGACCACAACTAAATGCTATTTAATGGTGACAGACACATCAAACAAGGCTCTGTGTCCTGCAGTTCCCGTCTAACCTTCTTAAAATGTTATTTCTTTCAGCTAACCAGTTACCAGCAGGCTTAATAACTACAGATGGCCAACAGCAGAATGTTATGGTCTATACAACATCGTATCAACAGGTACTGTATCCCATCCCATACTGTCCCTTCTGCTGCTAAAATTCAAATGCTGATTCAGCTGCCCTGTTCTGAAAGATGAAACTGAGAATGCAGTTTCAGAAAAGGTGCATTTGAATGTGAGCTTGCATTTTCTTTCTCTAGATCTCTGGTGTTCAACAAATTCAGTTCTCATGATTTGAAGAAAACTTTGAATCTGGGAACATGAGACGGAAAAGCTGTGCAACTCTAACGAAGAGGCAGTTTTAATGACTGGTGAAGAGATTTATCTCTTTGTATATTAAATAGCTGTAATGTAGCTACCAGAAGCTTGACTAATGGAGGTGTGAATTCTGACTCAAATCTTTTTTCATGATGATTTTAAAAAAAAAATTGGATTTTAAAGGTATTAAAGTATTTTTGTTTTGTACGAGAGTTTGTTGCTCTGTATAACTCCTGTATGCATTGTATATTGCAATTTATTACTGTCAGAGATTTGTAGACAGTTTCTTATTTTCATATTGAATCATGTTACTTTTGTAATTCAGGTAAACAGCTGGGTTAATTCATGTTTACCCTTTGAATAAAATTGTAAGGGTAAAGTTCATTTTTGAATGCAAGTTGCCTTTATTATAAAGATTGAGTTGGTCTTGGTTATGTAACTTGTCTTGCATGACAACCTCAACTAACTTTACATGTCAGCATATTTATTGAAATTTTGAAAGGGACTTTTTCCTCAAACTAGCAGCTTAAAAGAATTGCTACAACTATTTTTTTTATGTAACTTCAGAATTAAAAGGTAGTCAAAAACAACCAATGCTCTACTATATTCAGAGACTTAGAGCTTATCAATAGCGTTGATGAAAACACTGACTGTGTGTGATGCAGGTCTTCATTATTCTTTTTTTCAGTTGCATTTATTCTTCTTAGACTTGCTTTGATATATTTGAGGTAGCCTTTGTGCTCCTGAAATAACTCTTCCTTTTTGTGTATGGTTTTTAGAATCCAAAACTTATAAATTGGGGGGGAGGGGGATTTTATAGTCCTTGTGGTAAAAGATCTCATTTTAACTTTTTACTGAAATGTTTTAAAGTTTCTTGTGAGACTGTGGGAACTCAAATGTGTTAGCAACTCTCTGTGTACAGGCTACGCGCGCGTGTGTGTGTGCGCGTGCACGAGTGACTGAAACTTGAGCAAGTGATAACAAATCTGAAATGGAAGACAGACTTATAGTTTGCTGTCTCTTTCCTGGTTTTGCAATAAACTCTACCTAGGTAATATAGTTCTGTGTATTTAGGGTGCTGTTCTTAGTAACATTACTGTTTCTTTAAAAATTGGGAGGGTAATTTCATTAGATGCAATGTCTTAGCCTATTAGCATAGGGGTGGTGGTTTTAGTAATATCAGACTGAATTTTGGGACCTTTGATATTTTTACTGTTTGCAGTGGACTGAAATGTAATATAATAGTTGTCTTTCCACATACTTGTCATTAATTTAAGCAAACCTCACCTTGAATATGTTGGCATAGAATTTCTTGCTGGTTTTATATCTTTTTTTTTTTAAGGAACAATTTAATATTGAGAAAATAGTTTAAACTAAGACATCCCAGAAGCCTGAAATAGCCAGTTCTTTGCTAAACAAAAATTTGATGTATGTAAAGATTTGGGCAGTGTTTCTTACAAATCAGCATGATCCTGGCAGAACCTCTGGAGGTGATCCAGTGAATTTTGTCGCAATCTGGGCAGATGTTCTGGGTTCTGTGGCAGTCTGTCAATCTTCATCAGCTATGACTGAACAAATGGAGTTTTTTCATTAAATGTACAAATGAATAACACAATCACTACATGAGCCCCTTCTGTTTGTATTCTGTTTATTTCAGGCCGTCATACCCTGTTCTTGGTGTTCCCAAATTTGCAGTGGAAAAAGCTGTGATCACAGCTAAGGAAAGCTAGGAGAGGTTTGGCAGTTGGACGTGCGGAAAGGGGGCTCAGGTCCTCATGTCTCTCTTGATACCAGCTGCATTTTTCAATCTGCCATCTCTTCTGTGAGTTTAGGTTAAAGTGGTTTGAGTGTGGTTTACACACCGTGGTATGAGCAAAGGGGCTGATACGACTTTGTTTTTCTTTTTTCTTCTCCCTCTGATCCCGGAGATCCAGGGACAAACTGCAATGAACTTCCTCATTCACTTTCTGAAAGTACACATCTAGAAATAATAGTACAATACTTTGATCTCTGTCTGAAACCGGTCACCTAATAAAGTTTGCAGGATAGTGTAGTCCTGGGAAAACAAATGTGGTCTGGTGAAATACTTGCCTAATTTTATATTAGTAGTAGCACAACCCCTCTGGAGTCCTTATTTTTGTTTAACAACTGATATGGGTTCTCAGCTGTCTGGTTCTAAGGACTTCAGAGTTTAAAAGTAGCTCGGACCCAAACCTACAGTGACCATTCTTGCTGTATCCCATCTGCTTGTACAACACTACTGTCTTTGGTTCTCTGAATGTTTTGCTTGAGCTAACATAACCCCAAACAGAGCTTGAGCTCAAGGTAGCTGTGGCATCCTTTGCTAAAACTTGTAGAAAGGCTGCTTGAAAATAGCAGTGATGTTAAAAGATCTTTTTTCCAAGCACAGTGACTTTTTTCTACGTTGCAAGCAAATTTTACTGCCTTAATTTTTTTAATGAATTTCTGTGTGACTTGATCCTTCTGATCCTTCTTTATAGAATACTTGTGGTATCTTTAAAAGCACAGAAACACTGTTATCCCTAGTCAAAAGGCAGTTATGAGAAAAGCTAATGTAAATGGCATTCTTCCACATCCCATTTTCATTACCATTTAACGGTAACATTACCAGTCTTGCTGATGTACATACGCATGTTTACCGTTTCATTTATGCCTCTGTTCTGATCTCTACTGATCACTAAAATATGTGGCTGGATGGTGTAGCCAGAACACAAAGGCAGTCTTGGCATGAGGTGGTACCTCCTAAATGTCTGCTGATCTGTACTTATTTCCCTGTAGCTAAAAAACAGTCTGAATTATATGAGCTGTACTTTAAATTGCCATCTTCCTTGAACTGCACCCTGGATACAGTGTGAATCACATCAGATTAGTAGATGGACCCTGTTGCAGAGTTTCAAGATGATGCTCATTACCATGTTGTAAGGCTCTGTAGGTGATTTCTCTCTTGCCTTTGGCACAAGAGGAAGCATATGAGCAACTGCCCATGTGCTGGAAATTCTTCAATGCAAAGCAACACGGAGAGCAAAGGGGAGAGCTAAAGGCTAGTATTTTCCCCAGCACCTTGCTGTCGTGATAAAAGCTGGCAGCAGCCTTGCTTATAGCTATAAAATTCTTAATTTTTCAGAGCTCTGAATGTGATTAATGTTCTAGTTAAGTCACTTAGACTCACTGCTTGCATTATATTTACAGTGGTAAGACAACTTGCTTTTAAGTCACTGCATTGCCCAATGATGCAGGCTAGACTTTTTTCAGTTTTGATCTGTGCCAAGTAGAGAAAGTTTTTCACTTAAATTTGAAGTGAATTTACATTTATAGATGGAAAAAACCTCAATGTATGTAAATTCTAAGATGAATAATGCTATAGGAAAGCTATGTAATATATAGGGCCCAAGCAGTCCTATAGGATGAAGTTAAATATTGATAATGGGGACAATGGTTACTCTTAAATTCCCCTTTCAAGTGGGTTTGGTGAAAAGAGCAGTAGTGGAAGGATGCCTTTTGGCTGTGGTACAGTTTAAGACATACACCTAATTGAAAACATGATTCCATTTCTCTTATTTGAAAATAAGATATTATATTCTGGCATAATAGTTTACACTTCCACCCTTTAAAAGGCTGAAAAAAAATGTACTTAAGCAACTGAATATTGATCTATTTACCTATTGATCTGTGAAATTGGCACAATAATGGACTGCAATATCACCTCTGACCCTCAGTATGTAAAAATGTAATGGAAAGCTGCTTAGAAACTCGGTCCCAGTTCAGCTTGTGCTTTCATCTAAGGCCAAATGCTCTTGGGAGTGAGGGCAGTTTGGTCCTATGCACAATAGTTTCCAAATTGGTGCCAGCTGCACTGAGCTTATTAAATTGCAGTGTCTTAAGTATGGCTGTGGAGTCAGGGAGAGAGGGGAGGTGATGCACAGCAGTTTGGAGGGAGCTGGCTGCATTGGTTTAGGAAATCTTCCAGGCAAGTTGCCACGGTAATTTCCTGGAATATTTTATTGAAGCACACTGGGCCAGAGGGTCCATTTATCAGGAGCAATGGCACCTGATTTGCTTTTGTTTGAAAGAAAGCTATCGAGGGTTTAAATCTGCTGGGCAGAGGAGCATCCTTCAGGCTGTTAATCTAATCTGTGTGTGCCTAATGCTTCATCTGTCCCAGCCCATACAGCATCAGAGACAGCAGCTCATCTTTAGGACAGAGCTGCCTGCAAGGGTTTGGTTTCTGGCTAACAAACCACAGTAATACCTGGCTCAGTGCTCAGCCCCGAAGGCACACTGACGACAGTGCACTGCAAACAAAGCTTTAGCAGGAATTTACTCCCAGTCAGAAGCTGCTTGGGTTTTTGGTCTTGTTCAGGGGTGCAGACCACTTTTCTCCAGAAATCACAGGGTGCAGCGCGAGTCCCCCCTTGCCATTGGGGTAACAGTGACTAAAAGCACTTTACTGCTGCTCCTAAACTGTTGTCACTGTGTGTCTTCTCTGTGCATAGTAAAAGAACAAAAAAAGGGTTGTTTGCACCTCAAAAGCAGTACCCTAACCTGCCTCAGTACACAGCTCTCTCCAAACTGGGGGTAGGGCATAGACCTAGCCCCTGGCTGTAGCTTGCCCTGTGACAACTACAGCAGAAAAATAATTTCTTAGATGTATTTGCTTCAGGTGTGTCTTTAGCATGGCAGAAATGAGAGGCAAAACTACAGAAGACCATTTTTAAAATCAACAAAATAATGCAGTAAATAAGGGTAGGGAATCCATCTGAAATGACCCAACTGCTAAGATGGGAGTATCTCCCAACCAAAGGGGCACAGGACCAGGGACAGCAAATAAAAGCAGCTTCCAGCTGCACACCTAAGACTCACAGTTCAGATATAAATGCTGTGTCACTTGAAATACCACTGCCACACGGTCACCACTTTATGCAACAGCAAATTAGGAGTATATAATAATTCTACTTGTCTCTGCACCCTGTGTGAAGACAAACAGTTGACCCCATCAGAGCTTATGTCCCATCACTGGTGAGAAGAGCATAGCACAGATACAGGTCTCAGGGACACACAGGTTTGTTTCTGCAGCGTCTGACTCCTTGGAGCCGGCCATGAAATGCAAACTCACCCAGGTGCCCGAGTTCCCTGTGCGATGTAACGCAGTGAGAGAAGCAATCTGGTGAGCAGGAAGCTGCCTGGAGCCAGCCAGTAGGAAAAACTAAGCACTGAGGGAGAAGGGAAGGGATCCAAAATCTCACCTCTAGCCAGCTGGAGAGCATTCCTGCAGTGGGGAAGCAGGCTTCAACCCTTCAGGATGCGAACACGGAGACTGCAGGGCCTGGGGAGCACTGAGGATGAGTCCACTCTTACTCTATTTAAAACCAGCAGCCGCAGCCACATTTTACAAGCCAAGCAGCTGAAACTCATCCAAACTGTCTCTTGAGCGGGTGCAGTGAGATCAAGTTCTGTACCCACCACAAAAAGAAATATTGACAATAACTGGCAGTTTTGTGTTGTCTGGCTTGACAGCTCCCATGTTGCTTCAGATGGCTCAGCAGCACTTTTCTACAGCAACTTCATCTTCCTGACCTTCTAATAGCAGCACAAATACAAGAAATGGATCTTAGTAACTACTTTGAATAATAGCTACATAAATAGTCTGCATTTATACTAAAACATTTATGCTGTAACATAAGTAGGTGAAACCTCAAACTGTTAGACTGAAATTTCAAGTCTTTTTTTTCAAGACTAATTTCTGAGAGTTGATCCCAGACTCCAAACATTTTCCTTCCGGAGCAGACAGCATATAAAGTCAACATATAGAAGTCTCCTCCCTACTCAGGCAAAGGGCAAGGAATAACTAATTACAAAGCTGATACTAAAAAGAAAAATTTGTTCAAAGTTATGAGCTAACTACTTGTTCTTGGTAACTTTTTGCTAAAAGACAATTACCAGCACTGCACGTAAGAGAGAGGTGGCTATCTTAAAAGGCAGTTAAGAGTCCCTGGCAAAAAATATTTAAATGACAGAATGCGAGCAAAAAAGAGGATGCAAAGAAAACCAAGGAACTGGTCGTTTTGAACCTCCGAAGATGGCATATACCCAGGGTGCCTCTTTTAAGAATCACTTGGAAATAACTGTATATTGATAACTTCCATGTGTGGATAACAGTATTTTATCATTTCATCAGATACAGAAATAACTCTCTGAACACTACTTACCATTTGGCACACACTGAAATGCTTCATCTCTTTTTCTCTTTGAAGATACCATATCCGAGCCTTAGTTTTCATTTTAAGGAGCTGTTGTACCAACTTAGCAACTATGTCATATATTAAAAGCAGATGCTTGTGAGAGGCAAGAACCCCCTCAATAAAACAATGTCAGCAAAGTAAGCCCAGCCCCAATTTAGTAATTTTTTTTTTTTAGTAATTTAAAAAAAAATTATTTATTGGCAGGGATGCAAGTTTAACAGGTAATGTGAAGTACTTCAGGTTTTTGAAGGATTTTGGGAGCAGACCAAGGAGCCACTTACCGTCTTTTTAGGTGCCAGATTTTCATGACTTAACATTAGGCACATTTTGTCAGAGTTAGACAAAAACAGGCCCACTAGCTCACAGAGATCTCTTCGTCCTTCCTCCCATCCCAGCCCTCCTCTTCCTTCCCCCTCTCTCACCCGTGCAGCCCAGCCCCTCCCTTTCTTTTGCTCTGCTGCTCCCGCCTCTTTGCTGAGCTGATGACCCCCGGCAGAGCAAACTCACACCCTCTCATATCATCTGAAATTAAACTGGGTGCCTAAAACACATCAGCATCTGGCACACTCTGCTTTGTGCCTTCCAGGCGTGAGTCTCCCGTTATCTGTTCTTTTTCTCTGTGGAGCAATTCCCACTGCCAACAGCAGCACAGCCAAATGGTGGCTTTTACGTGTGACTGGGGGCTGTGCCTGGGGGCTGTGCGGGTGATGAAGGGAGAAGGGGGCAGAGGGGCTGTGTCTCCAGCACCGAGCTCCCCAGCCCAGGGCTCCCACCAGACCCAGAATGGGGGCCAGTGTTTGCCAGAGGCTGTTTCTGAGTGGGTTCAACCAGCACCCTTTGCTTTGGGGGAAGACCATTCGGCTTCACGGCCCCTGCCATTGCACTTGTCCTCAGGCCAGGCAACATGCCTGGGCTTGGTTTGTGATTTTTATCATGATGGTTTTTCCCAAACCTGGCTTGCGTAAGGCCACAGCAGGCGCAGGAGAGAAATGTTCTGGCCAACACCTAACACCATTCATCCACGCTGGGACAGAGCTGCATGCCCAGCCCCCCCCCACCTGGCCTACAGCACGCCCTGGGGATTTCCTCTCTCTGGAGGATGCATTGGAGGTACAGGATCATAAAGATTCATTCATGGAGCAAGAGGATCCATTTTAAGCTCATTTTCCTGCTATTTTCAACTAACTTCTGTATATTCTAATAAAAGGGATCTCCACTTAGCTTCAGATCCATGGAAAATGCAGCAAAATGATGCTTTTCACAACTACTGCCAGGAGGAACCCATTAACTGCTCGCACAATGCCAGCAGTCCATGCCCCAACCCTGCCTTGGGAATCTGGAAATGCTTCAGTATCAGAACTGGAAGCCACAGACTAAAAGCGCTGGCCTTTACCTTGCTAGAAAATGTTATAAATATACATCAGGAACAAGCTAATGCTATAAAGAAAAAGAAATAATTGACTTGTTTTAAGATAAATTCATACCGCAAATTCAAGTCCTTAAAGAGAAAGTAACTCCTACTCTAAGAACTTTATTAACAGAAAGAAAAAAGCACAATGAGGGAATTCTTCAATGCTTAGGTTTTCCCATTTGTTTTCCACTAATGCAAGGACCACAAATAACTGAAAAACTCTATTATAAGAGCTAGGAACACAAGTAAGGAATCAATTTGGAGCAGACAGCTTTTAGCAGTTTCTTACGTGAAGTCTCTTGAAGTCTAGAAACAATTCTGTAGACCTTTCAATTCACTCGCTTCTCTCTGTTCCCCTGCTTCTAGAAACATGCATTACTTATTTCCCCAGGAATTCCGCACAGTCAACTGCCATAAAAGTTCAGCAACTTGCCCCAAAACTGTGACACTTTCAGCAGAGTTGGACATGCACACAATTCCTATCCTTACTAGAAGCCTTCTGAGCACAGCAAGTGCTCACTTCTATCCCATCCTTTTAACAAACTGTAGGAAAGCAATACCAAACTCTTGGTCACTGATTTTGAACAGCAGCAACATAATCCCTGTATAGACAGGGGAAGTTATTTCAAAAATTCATTCTGGAGGCTGCAGCCAGCAAGCTGCACAGCACAGAGGCATGGAAGGGGGCAGAGCAATGGTGAGAGCACAGCAACTGCAGGAGGCAGGGCAGGGAAATTGGGGAACCTCAACTAAGAAAAAAACCCCACAAGGTAACAAAGAAGTAACGTGGGAAATAATTTTTATGAAAGAGTAATACCTAGTACTACAATGCTTATCATTAAACCCTCTTCCCCTCCCAAAACAACTATACTCACACTCTTCCCTGCATCATCCCTTTTCTAAAGAAGGGCAGGAATTTGAGGTTTGTACACGTACACCTTTGAAAAACACAGACACACACTTCAGTGTCTACAATGTGTTTCATAGGACAACCACTTTATTACAAAGAACAAACAATGCTTTGAAATAAGACTGATCAACTTGAATTGTACAAAATGTCAGTTTCCTTGTAGAGGTCATTAAGTAGTAGGCTGTAAGACTAAGTTCACGTCAAATTCGCTATCCTGAAAGATAACAACAGTAATACTTATCTTCAGAGTTTATGGCATGATCATGTGCTCTACTCCAAACTACATTCAAAAGATATTGCTATAATTACTTTGAAAACACAAAGTGTAGGTTATTGTTCACTTCATTCCCACTTTCACAAGAATATTCTGAAGGTGAAGCTGTAGCGGTGTCTGCCATAACTGGCAGGACTGTCCTGTACTTACACATTCACAACTTCCCTAAGGAGTTTAGTAAACCTAGACATTTCTACATTATGGATACTGTCATCCGATAGATTTCAGCTTCTGTTACATGTCCTTTAGTGATATATGAAATAAATGGACAACAGAGATTCTCAAAGAGCTGATGTCAACAGTCTTCCAAACAAATTTAAAATTGAACAATCAATATTTGTCTGATACCTACTTGATAGGCAAACAGGTGGGATTTAGACAGTATAAATACAGTTCTAGAAACAGACCACAAAGTGTATTTTACAGCATGTACCACAATTTCATTTTAAAGTAAAACTGTGAGGAACTGAAGATCTGCATATGATCACTATTTAATGTCACCCAACTTGGACAAAGAAGAGAAAGTGACATCTTATGTCAAGTCCGCTGAAGAAAGCACACTTACAAGGAAATTACACTTTCATTGAAAACGCCACAGTTTTACCCTTTGGTAGTTGTGACATACCCACTGAAAAAGAAATTGTGCAAAGCATGTGAAACCAAGTGCAAAAAAACTCCACCCAGACATACCCAACAGATTTTATTCTTAAATAACAACTCTACGATCACAGCTATCAACCAACAAAATCAAAGCCACAAGTGTTTTCTCTAAAGGCTTCTTTCACAGTACTAATAAGAAAAACCAAGTTCTATTCTTCTAGTTAACAGTTCATGTGTATGGTATTTTAGTTATCAGACAGTATTGGTGGTGAGATCATACCTGATGAAATGGACCATTAAAACACAAATATTTTAAAGCCAGTTAACTTCAGGAAAAGTCCTATACATTCATACTATAAACATTGTTTAAAGTGAATCTGGGATATCTGTCATTGTCATAAACACAAGATTTTTCTCTGGAGTAAAACCACATGTGTTACTCCTGTGCCACAATTAACACTATTCTAGCGATTTATGGTCCCCAGCACTTTTTATATGCTATTATAGCAGTGATGTGTTGCAATAATTAAGGCTGTATCAGCACTTCCATTACAACCCTGATTTTCAGGGTAGCTAAAACTTGGCTATTAAATCTGCTCTGGGCTACTTGAGCTGTTAAATCTCTATTATTTTAGTGATACTTCTCCCACCAAACCAGGCACATCATTTATTTTAGTTTATATATTTACAAACGCTCTTAAGACAAATTTAACTGGCAGAGGCAAGAAATTCTACCTTGATGTACAGTCTTTTGGCATTCGGGGCAAAATTAAAGTGCAAAGTATGTACTTCATTGCACAGTAAATAATTTAGATTTTATTTTAAAATAACTCTTATTTAGGTGCCTCAATCTATTCACCTAGTGACCTTGTCCAACTCAGCCATTTTCCTCTACACTTTGGTAAACATAGGTTTATATATAGATACATAAATAGCATTTAAAATGTTTACCTTTATTTCACTACTGTGAACAAAATTTTTCTTTTAGTATAGGAATGGATCAACCTATTCCTAGAAGTAATGCTTGTTGAATTTATCAGCTAGCTAGTTAATGTAAAATGATGCATAGTAAAAGGGAGATACTGAACTGGATTGGTAGAATATACTGGTAAAGCAAACAAGCACTTAAGAAGATTAACTGGAATAAATATGTTGAAAGTTGCCATATAATATGTGCAAAATTGCTTACCATGTATTCTAAACTTTGGTTAAAATTTTCAGATTGAAGTTTTACAGAAACATTATGGAAGCAACACAAGTGATTACAAACACAGGAATGAGGTAAGTTATTATTAGTGCAAAAAGCAAGCATATGCTAAAAGCAAAGCATATGAATTTAAAAAAAAAAAGAGAATGAATCTCATGGAAGTTTTAATACAAGACCGGAAAGGTCTCTTGTAAACATTGGTATTTACAAGTTTAAGATTTGTACAACTACAAAAGGATAATTCTAAATATTAGTAGTGCATTTACAATGAATTTACCTTTTTGTAATAAGAGAAATGACTACGTTTATCTTTTTCCTTTTAAATCGTCAGGGGGTATCTTTCAAGATTAAGATATTTGTTACAAATAGTAGAAAAATCATTTCTTTACAAAAAAGTATATATTAAAATATTTATACATTTTAAGTTACTATATAATAACTGGAAATTTTTGCCTTGCACTCAAGCACCACAATGAAGAATGTGGTATAAGGAACTGAAACCAAACAGAATGTGCTCATATACCAATTGTTATGAATTATCTATGCAAGATCTGTAGCAATCATGGGGATTCTACCTCAAACACTACTGCATGTGCCAATTTTTTATTTATTTACCTTTAACTTGAAACTGTGTATTTCTTACATTTTAACTATCACTACCAAAAAGAGCTACTGGATAGAGTATGGTCCTCCACCCCACCATCGTCAGTATAATTTCTCTATGGTACTCACACCTGCGCAAGGCCGTAGAACGCTGATGTTTCAAACGTAAAAAAGGTTATATATTTTTAAGATAAAAACAATGCAAAAATAAAATATTTGTAGCATTTACAAATAGTACAAGAGTTACATTAAACACTACATTCGAAACTTGGGATATTATGCTGTTTCTACTTTGAGCTTGATGTTTTCATATCTGCAAAAAGAAGGAGACATTGTTAAACATTTCATAATTTCACATCGTGTACATGGTCAAACACTTTCAAACAACTAGTGGTTCAGCATTCTGGAATACAGATCATGGTCAAAATCCTTGCCAACTAAAGGGTTAAAACAGCACTGGAATACTAAACATTATGGAAGACAGCTTCTTCATTGCTGCTCTCCACCTTAGGAAAACACATGTTAAAAAACAAGCAGTGGTGTATTCAACAGCACACTTTCAACCACACTCTGTGGATCACAGCCCGCAAACTGAGAGGTCAGCTAAACGATGGAACATTTTATTGCTCCCTGAGGGGCTGGGCAAACTCCCCTCACTCTGCCCTTCCTAACCTTCCTCCATGCTCACAGGACCTCTTGCTGAGCAAAGCCAGCTCCCAGCTAGCAGAAAGCTAAGCCAGAAAGGGGATGGAACAGGGTAAGAGAAGCCAGCAAAACTTCTGGTTTTGAGCCCCTGGATTGACTTACTTAAAAGGTGAGCCAGAACTATGCAAAAGTTCAGGCTAGAAACTAATCTTTATTTTCAGTGGATCCATAACCATCCCCAACTCATCAGGAACCTGTACAAATTCAAGCGCAAGGACAAAATGTCAAAACCTCTCTTGGCTGTAATACAGACTTTAAGGTGTATATGCGCCACAAAAAAAATGCACCTTACAAAAAAAGTTTTCTAATAAGGATGGGGGAAAAAAGATTTTTTTTTAAAAATCATCTGATTACACCCATGCGTGTAACTGGATTATTTCTCATTAGAATGAAAAACTCCTGAGCTGAAGTGACGCCCACGGAAATCAGAAGTTTACTAGGCTTTTGTTACTTGAGGGACTGGGTAAGACTCAATAACCAACAAATCAGTACTTGCTTGTCTTTGGTTGTGAACAAATAAAAAAAAATAATTAAAATGTTATGCCAAATTCAACAACTAAATTTTCTTACATCTTTGTAAGGAACAAAACAACATTTCAAAATTTTCACATGCACTGCTGAGAAAAGTGTTGGTTCTAGAGACACAATATGCCATTTTCTCCACCACAGCTACAACCCATTTAAATGCTGTGTCTGACACCAACGTTACCTTGAAGCCATCGAACTTGCGTGGCTGGTCCATATCCTCTCTCATTCTTTGCAGAAATTCTGAACACTATAGCAGGTCGGGAAGTGTAATCAACGTGAGCATTTGAAAGCTGGGCAGCAGTCACTATACATGATGTTTTAAGACCACAGTATATTCTCATAAATACAAGCTGACTTGGATTTTCCTGTAATTGTGTGGAACGGATTGCTAAGTAGGCAGAATATTCTAAAATATTTCCAGAGGGTGAAGCAGGAGGCTCCCAAGAAAGGTAAATACAGTCTACACTCTGAAGAAAAAGGGAGAAAATGTGATAGTATGGAGGTAAACATTAGATACTCAAATATATATCTCTGTATAAATTTAAACATATAAAAAACTATTAAAATAAAAAAACCTCTAAAGATCATCTGGAAATTCTAACCTAACATCATCACTCTTTGCACATAAGGATGTCTTGACTTTTTTTTTTAAAAAGCACAGTAAACCCTGCAGATTTAAGGATGCAGAAAGAGAAAATAATGGGGAAACTATCAGATGATTGCATAAAATGTGTATCTGGTAACATGATCATTAAGTCTTAAAATAATCCTTTATAGCAAATTTCATAAAGGACATTACACTGAGCAGAATTTACCAGGTAAGTATTTGACACTATTGTATATATGACAATTTTAACTTGAAAAAAATCCCAACAACAAACAAACCAAAAACACAAATTCTGAGATTAAGCTTGTGACCAGAATTTTATACATCAGAACTAAAATTACCTATATTTCTCACCTTGGTGATTTTGACTGTTGAAGGAGCTCCAGGAAAACCTGGAATGCAAGTCTTGAATTCACTGATTTTACTGAAAGGCCCAACACCACAGCCATTAATTGCTGCAACTCTGAACCTGTAGACTGTGCCTGGAAGAAGATCCTGTTTCTTAAGTAATCTGTAGTCTGGTACATCTGCACTTTCCATCTGAAAAGAAAGCAACACTTGTGTTAATTTTTAAAATACTCTAAACACAATTAGCCTAAAAAGCATGAAGTGGGCAGCGATAAACTGAGATTAATAAGTTTAATTGAAACTGAAAATCTATCTGATAGTTTTGTACTTAAATCAGAATTTACAGAAAGGTTCTAACTGTGGCACTAGGTCATCTCAAAACAGCTGATCTAAGATGCATTATAAGACTACATCTCTAACCAGAAAAAGCTCCATTTTTCACTCAACAAACTCCACCTCTTGGTTATTTTTACTCAGGAAAGTAAAAGCAAAGTAGCATTTCCAACTGTATAGCTTATTTAATTAGCATACTCTTCTGTCCTAAAAAATATTTTTATTTCAAAAACAGTTACTCTTATAGTTAGGGGTTGCTATTTGATGCATAGGTAATCAAAATGTTTTTTAAAGAAAAGTACTGCAAGTTAGTGACAAACAGGTTTCTGAAACATTATGTGCCACTGTACTTCTATGCTTAAAATATGGAATTTTTGATTGCATTTTGATGCAAAATTAATGCACCCTTGAAACTTCCAATGGAACTATTTTCCTTCTGAATAATGTATAAGAAATCACAGTCAAAATAAGCACTGTAAAATGTAGCACACTCTTTAAGATGTGCAATGTTCATAGTGAAGCGCTTTCAAAGAAAGTATGCTGTTCTTTTGTTTCTATCTTAAGAAAACATATACCCATCGTATTTGTTTCTACTTTGCTAGGACATCATTAATTTACACTTTCACTATCAAAACTGCAACTTTTTTGCAAGTTTCACACATATAGCATTTTCCATTTTCATACACTAACTTACACGTGCAGCAACATTAAGTTAGAGAAATCTAATACAAAATCCACTATAGTTCCACATCTAGTCTTTTTAAACAATCTAGCCTATGTTTTATTGGTATCTTTAACAATTTGTAAACAAAGATTCTGGAAACAGAGAAGAAACTTTGATCGAAACATTTCAACACTGTACTGAAGTAACATATTAAGTGGGTTTTTTAAGAAATTTTACTGTTTTGAAAGTTCACCAAGTTTAAAATTTTCTCCCAAGACTAGAAATAGAAATATGTAAAGAATTAGCAATAGCAAAATAAGACATTCCATATTGTCATACAAAAACAACAGAAGAAAATTCACCTGGTTCAGGAAATTGTAAAAAAGCGTGAGCAAAAAACATGAGGAAGTACTGGTCACAAAACACAAAACTCCTACAACCACCAGATCCTGCTGCAGTATCAGAAAATCTCACATTTTGTTGTCAACCATATGAGCAACAAATTCCAAAATACGTATGTGCAAGTTATGTCAGAGAAGAATTAGCAGCTACCTTTTTAGAGACGCTCAGTATTTCCTCTGGCAGCAAGTAGAACTGGCTCACCACAGCGCTGTTGTTCTTAAAAATTCCAACATCATACCACTGCCGGTCTCTTGTTTTCACTGGTGCCATCCGTCTTTGTGGAGTTTTCTAGTATTTGAAGAACACATTATGTAGACTACCCAAACTTCAGTGTAATGTAAAAAATGTTAAAGACTCTAGTATATGTAAGAGACAACCCCCTTTTCTACCAGTGTTACATTCTTATTCTTCAAATGAATATGCATATATTATTAAAATACTGTTCAAAACCAACTGGTTCTTATGCATTAATTTAGACACAGTCCATCATTAAAAAATAAAAAAAGTTGGTATGTCACCTCTGACGCTACAGATTAAACGGAGAGGGGAAGAAGTTTAAAGCCATAGAACTAGGTGTCTGTAGTAGCATGTAGTTGTGAGTTAATTTCACTCAGAGGTCAAGTTTCACAACGTGGTCCAACATCAGTGGCTCTGCCTGGGATTCAGCGATACCTCAGCCCCAAACATACTCTCTTCCAAGCCGCTGCTCAACTCACAGATGAGAACACGGCCTCTGCTATGGCATGGGGCGGTCATGGTGGAGGGCATGGGAACTGCTCCTGACTGACCCAGAAAGACAAACCGCCTTTCCTGCTTGTCTCCATGCGCCAGGGAGGGTGCCTGCATGGTCACTGTGCCCAGCACAGACAGGCCATGATCCTGTTAGCATGGAAAAAGAGTGGGAGTGGCAGCTGCTCTCGGCAAAAGCACCCCAACCCTTTAGTAGCAGCTGTTTCTTCCCATCCCTAGCTCCTCTCTTTTGGTGGCAACAGTGGCACCTTGGTTTTGTGCATTAAGTTGTAAGCAGGTGAAATAGGAAGCATTTACTTTTTCAGGCAGTATTTACAGCTTGCATAGCCAGTCCCCATCTCCTCTAGGGAAAAACATCAAGATGTCAGTTTAGTTACGTTTCAAACCTACAGATCAGCAGCTAATACTAGAATGATCTAATACATACTTCATTTTAAGTTCAGCTGTGCATACAGAAAAACATTTTACATTTGCACATCATGCAGCAGAGAGATCATTCCACTGTGCCAGTCAATAAAAATGATTCAACAGCTGAAACACATACTTGGATCGCCTCCCAACTGTGCAACTGCTACGAACCCACACAATGGGTTTTAGTTTTACAACAGAAATGTTTACCCCTGTGTTATTCACTTCAAACCCTAAATATACATTGTTTTCCTGCCAGAAATATAATTAAAGGAAAACAGAAGAACCCTTACAACTAATCAACAGAACAATAAATGCAGCAATTTGATTATACTTTTTCAGACTTACAGAAGAGTGTGAATCATTTGTCTGTCCACTATTGACCCTTGTCGAAGGCATGATATTAGCAGTTTCAGCAGCTAGAAACAAAAAAGTTATATTTAAGAAGCTTGAGTGATAAGAAAAATCTAACACAAAGTCCACAGAATATGAAAGTTGACCTCAATAGCCATTTGCAAGTATTTTTTGCAAAAGTACGTCTCAGGTTTCTTTTGCATGCATTTTTATTTATAACATGAACAACTAACTTTGGCTTGTGTTACATTCACAGAACAATTCTAAGAGCCTGGCATTGCAGGCTGCTACTGATAATACAGAGAGCAGGACTTAGAAAATCCTAAGTAGTGACATAATTATGAAATCGGTATGAAATATTTGTGAACAAATAATCTGAATACCAGACGGACGCACATGCTGATGACATTATATGAATAGTTTAAGCATGAAATCTTAATTTGAATGCATTGTTTCTGGTATCAATGCAATCTGAATTCTGAACGTCAGCAGTTAATTTTTAAACAATACTAACAAATGGGGGGGAAAAAATTACTAAATTCAATATAAAATATTTTTAAAAAAAGATAAAGCACATAAGCAGATGAGCAGCACAAGGGAATATTAGTATTCTGTACTTGTGTTGCTGGTTTTTGCTTTTAAATACAATACTGTTTGGTAAAGTTACACTACTCACACAGGGTCAATAAGAGAACAGAGTTGTTTAGTTAACACTCAAACAATAGCAAGCACAGCCTGTTGATATTTATGTCAAACAAAACTTGAAAAACTACCAATATGTTTAGTTTCTGCATTGTTGCTTATTTTGGATATTTCAAGCAGACTGTGAAGAGGTGACCACATTTGACTAGTGGTGAGCTAGCCACATGAACTGGCCATAATTGTTACAAAGGTCAATTTTTAAAATCAAAACCATCTAAGGTTACTATTTGCAGTCTTTTGCTGACTAAATAAACAGACAGTCTCTGAAAGAAGGCAAACTGGCTGCCACTGCTATTCAGAAAATGGGCTTCTGCATAAATCAAGACTTAAAGGACTTTTCACTTCTAGGAAGCAAAGTGTTTTAGAAATGTATAAAAGGAGTATCCTGATTTTATAGATGTTTAAATCATGGCAGAGCCCATGCAGGCTGCCCAAGGTCCTCAATGCCCAAAGCCCTATCTCAATCCCAGGTACTAGTTAAGATGGGAATCCCACCACACTAGAAGAACTCTGATGGCCTTAGATACATATGGCTCAAAATACAGTATGTGAAACACATTTCAAACCTTCAGATTTTGAATTGAATGTTGTTAGTGAAGTTTCATCTTTAACAACTGCCCCATTTGTACTTGATGATTCAGTTTTAACAGCCTGCTGGGTTACCATAGTTTGTGTGCTGGAGACAGTACTGGATACAGAAGCATCAGGATTTACAGTTCGTTTGTCCAAGTCATGTAATTCACCTACATTTGCTGAAGTCTGAGGACCTTAAAAAAAGAAAATATTAACCAGAATTCAATATTGATAACACCTAACAAATCTCATCTTGATCTAATTACTTTAGTTTCATATAAAACCAGTTTAGCTCAGATTTAGGTTAGAATAGATCTGATTATATTAATTGCTGATACTTTCTTTAGGGATATAACTTAACAAGAGTCTGTCTGCACAGTCATAAACAGATATATGTAAGCAGTTGTATTAAAATGGTGATTTCATTTTAAGCTTGCTATTCTGTATCTATTTGGTTAGGAAAGGATCAGTTTGGTAAAAAAATCCTCATATAAAGTATCCACACAAATCAGTATCACAGATTTGTAACAATCAATTTAAGATTAACCACTGTGGAAGTCTCTTTCTCACTTAGCACTAAGATACAAAATTTCCACACAATACTTAAATTGCACTGTGAAGAAAATGAAAATCCAAAAACCTATACATTACATGAAGTCAAATATAAACAGATCAACTGTTTATATATATCAACACACTCAACTTCAGGTACTTCAGTGAAATACCTAAACCTGTGCCTAGTCGTCTTCCATTTCCTCTACAGTCAGAGAGAAACATGCTCCTCTCTACATTGTTTTACATCAACTAATAGCTTTTCACTGTTAACAGATAGAAGTATTGTCAAAGAGGGCCTGGAGTTACTATCACCTTAATGCTGTCAGTCTGTTCTTTGATGTTAAAAACAGCTATTTATGGTTAAAGAGATACATTTGCCATCATAATAAAGAATGTATTGAGAATTTCATGTCCCTTGCAACACTTCAAACAACTTTTCATTTTTCCTTGTATCTTCTAAAAATACATACACCAATAACTAGCACAAATTTTTCTTTTTTAAACTACAAGGGCCTCTAAAATAATTCTAAATTGCAAGACAGAAATAATCTTATTTTATGCTTCTGAGATTAATTTTAACTCTCACTTTTTAAGTCATTTTTATTCTACAGTCATCTTACTTGAAGTACAAACAGGCAAAAGAGAAGGGGCATTTGATTCTTTGAATCCTGTAGCATCTGCATGGTTTCTCATAGTCTCCTGTGTAATCTTGTTTTCAGGTGCTGCAATCTTTTCTTTTTCTTCTACTTTTAATAATGAGTTGGATGAAAAGGAAACTTGGACCTAACCAAAACAACGCATTTGTTAATGTTTAATTGCAAAGTTCAGAAATTTCAGTTGCAAACATGGCATGAAAATGGTGGCTCAGAAAACAACAAACAAAAATCCTCCAACCAATTCCCCTAGCACTTTAAATTAAAACAAGAAACCAACCTCACAATCCACCTTATCTTGGCCATTACAAAACAAAGACTCAGACTCTTTAGTTGACTTGGAAGTGTTCCTGACACGTACTAATTTTTATCTGAGAGTGAGCTCACATTCTTATGACATGGAAGTTCATTGATGCATACATTTAGTCTACTGGGGGGACTTGAAGGGATGGGAAAAAAATAAAATCACAATTACAGAGGCTTTCAACCTTTGCTTTCCTGGCACATACCTAAGATATTTCTACTATTAGTAAAATGTATAGTACTTCTACACGTGTTTCCTACAAGAATAAATTATGGATCCCTGTGATGGGTTTACCCTTGTCTGGGAGCCAACCCCACACAACCCGTTCACTCCACTCCCCGTGCCCTCTCCCGAGGATGGGGGAGAGAATTAAAGGGGTAAAGGGAAAAAAGGACTTGTGGGTTGAGATAAGAACAATTTAATAACTAAGCTACAATAATATTGAAAATAATACTATCTACAAATATACGAATGAGTAATACACAGTGATACTGCCCCCCCACCTAATGACCAAGGCTCAGCCTGTTCCCAGCTAATGATCCTGGAGCAGGGAGAGCCCCGAAACCGCACTCATGGAACGTGAGATAACAGTCCGAGCATCCCAGACCAAGAGCTGACTGAGGAGGCGGAGAAGGCCTTGGGAGAGGGACCACCTGGAGCGAGATGACCCAGAGCAAAAGAGATCCGGAACAAAAAAGGGGCAAGCTTCCGGAGGGCCCTTACCTATATAGTGGGCATGACGTGTATGTTATGGAATAGATTATTGGCCACTCTGGGTCTCAATCCCAAACCTAAAATCAAATCCTGGGCTAGTAACCGGGGCTGTGCTCCCTCCCAGCTTCTCCTGTTTGCAGACAGCCAGAGAAGCTGAAAGACCTTGGCAGCTGCATAAACATCACTTTTTATCAGCTTTCTTCTGAGCACAAATCCAAAACACAGCCTCTTGCTAGCTATTATGAAGAAAATTAACTCTGTCTCCGCTTAACCCAGGACAATCCCATATAGACCTGAGGCCTTACACAAGTAAGAAAGTCTAAATGTGATCCTTTAGCCAAAGTTTGTCCTCCTTCGTTCTTTTAAATTTGCAAAACAGTGGAACACGTACAACTACACAACCAGAAGAGACAGTAATTGCGTTTATACTGTAGTAGGAACCTACAACTAAAGCAGACTAGCATAAAAACACTAACAGAGACGAAATATGCCATATCTTTTTTCCCTCCCACATTAATTTCACCAACATTCTGAGGATGAATAGTATTTCTACTGGTATCAGGCTCCCAGTTAGCATTCTGGAAGTCAATACAGTTGCAGTTTCCTTTCTGCATTACCAGGAAGAGGACTTTAAAGACTGTCTGTCAATCACAAAAGTAAAAAAGATGTAAGAAAACAGACACAACTACTTCAGCAGGTGTCTTTTTTTTGTTTTTTGATTTTGAGTTTTTTCTAAGGCTTAAAAAGTATGCAGGGACTGAGAAAGTGTTCTAAGAGTTCACTTGCTTCCCACCTTACTTTGCCACTTAAGCATATTTCAGTTTACACTTACATTATTTGTTTGGCTGGGATGATCCACCTTCATTTCTGGATAAGGGACACTAGGCAATGATTGTGGACTTTGATGTACAGAAGAGCCACCTTTCAGGTAAACAAAAGCAAATTCCAGTCAGTTACATAAAAATTAATATTATGTTGGTTGGAATCTATTCCACTAAGCAAGAGGGCGACCTGAAGTTGCCTGAAGGAAAACTTGGTTGTAAGACTGAAATGAAACCACATTGTGAAACAGTCAGATAAAATCCCTTCCTCGCTGTTTCCTTTCTCAAGTCACTCCCAGCACTATACAAATATCTTCATACTCAAATAGCTGGCCAAAACTGACAGAGAAAAGTTAAAGCTGAGTTTTCCATAATTCTGATACATGCATTTCGAGAATAACCAAAGAAATTTGGTCTCTCTCTCTCTCAAAATTAATCTTTTTAAAAAACAAACTCATATTAATTACTTATGCAATCCTCTACTCTACCTTTGCACAAATATTAGCATAACATTATCTGACTACTACCTTGTGAACTCAGCACTGATGTCTCCGGAACCCCAGTACCAGGTATTTCAGCCACTGATGGCACTGGTAAGTCAGCATGTAATTGAAGAAGATATCCTTCAACTGTAGGTACTTCATCCCATTTCACTTGAAAAGAGTTGGTTGTAGCTCTGATCAGCTGTACCTGTGATGGTGCTGGAGGTTTCTCTACAAGAAACCAATAAAACACAGATGGTATGTTTGAAATTGCCCTCCTTTATCAGTTTAAGAAATATCTATATAATGCAAGCAAAATCAATAGCTCCTTTTAAACTTATGTTCAATATATACAAGATTCAACAAGAAACAGTTGTCAAAGGTGGCAAGTAAAGTCAGAGAATGATGAATTGCCATTCTATACTGTTAAAAAAAGCTGAGGTTTTGATGCTTTGTTTTTTAATGGCTCTTCTGCTGCCAGTAAGTCTTTGGGTTGTATATACATCATTATAGGGATTACAGGATGAGAGATCCTCATCCTTTCCTAAGAGGTTGCATGCAGCTATTTGGCTCCTAAAGCTTTACATATTCCTGGAAAGGATTCACAGAAGATCGCGCTTCCTTTATGCTTGCTCTCTGTAGCTAAAGTGAGCTTTCCCTCAAACTTCTGCAGAGGCTGAAGCCTAGGCATGATTCAGTGCCAATGACCTGCTCCTCTCACTTGCCTTGATGCCTGACTAGCCTGCACTCTCAAGTACATCCCTCCCCTGCTGCTCTTTTTAATCTTCTGACCTTCCTGAGGCAAAAAAGGAACAAAAAAAAAAAAAAAGAAAACAATCTCCATTAACCATTCTCATGCTTCCACTTGAGCAGGCAACAACTCCCTCCCAAAACTACTATTGTAGCTTCCTCTCTCCCAATACCATGTCAGTGTCCTGCCACCAAGGCAGCTACTAATGAGTGATTAGTGCTCCAGAATTCCCTTCAGCCCCAGGAACAATTTGGTCCTTTCTCAGATTCAACAGTATCTTTTTGCAGTCCATGAGATGAGGAAGCAGCAGCAGCAGTGATCTCAAAAGAGGGAGGGGTTCAGTAAAAAAAGAGTTAAGTAGCAGCAGAAAAGATCACTAGAAAGAAAGGCCAGGAACCTTGAGTTTAGGTAAAAATCCCTTAAGCATCTTCTATCTGCTGGCTATGGCATGCAACGCAGAATCTAGACACAAATTTCTCTCAGAGGCTTTAAAGAAGCTTTCCTATATTTTTTCAGTTTAAGTTATAGCTGCAGCTTTCAAACAATCAACAGAGAAGTGTGGTTTATTTAAATAAGCTTTAAAATTTAAATAATCTGTGAGTTTGCTACAGCTTTACATGTTCTGATCATCAATGATGACAGCTTCCCATACGTTAATAAACTATGGAACATAGTACAAGTCTCTTATTTATTTCTGACTCACCAGTATCAAGGTACCAAAGATCTTTGCAGCAAACTTGATTGTTCCAAGCTTTTCTGTAACCATCTCTACCACTCCAGATATACAGACGAGTGCCAACCGCTACAGCACAGTGTCCTGCTCTTGGCCCTGGTAACAAGTTACTTTTGTCCTCATGGCAATCTGAGATCAGACCTATCCATTCTGTGGTATCTAGTAAATGAAACTTGAAAAATTTAGTTTCTAGATGTTTTGCAAAACAAGCAATACAGATGTTAACACAGCTGATCAGAGAAAATGAAAATAAATCACCTCTGTTTTTACAGACAATTGTATTTAAATTTGCAATATTACAAAGAGAAGGTTGCTTTCCAATTAGTTTGCAAGATATGATCCATTAATACAGGATTAATTTTCCAATCTAAATGCAAGATCAGAAGTTGAAGATTCAGGGATAGTACTATCATGTTTAGAAAAAAACTCATTTCAGGATCTGTCTCTTGTGTTCTTCTATAAATGAAGGGGGAGTATTTATATTACTTAGTACTAAAGTTGCATTAACAAAGATTTGCATCAGCAAACCTGCTGAATGTACAAAGAAAAATAACTTAAAAATCACTTCTTAAGGAAGATGTAAAAAACTGGCATCTTCTTTAGTCAGCTAGGATTACTACTGTGTATCCTGAGACTTTTCTCAGGGTCTTCAAAATATTTATTCTATTCTGTTAAGAAAGTATTAATTCAAAATGCCCACTCCCAGAAAGGCAGAAACACTAACCCAAATTAAGATAAGAAAATGAACCGGTACATTTCCATTCACCATCATGAGCAGAAATTTCACCTCCTGCTGACTGTGGAACCCATCCACCAAAAACATACATTCTGAAATACAGGAAAAGAAGGAAGAGGGGAAAAAAGAAAAGAAAAGACAATTAACATCCAGATCTGCTGCATATGCTCTCTCAAACTAGGACAAAACAGAAAACTTCCAGTGCTTTACAGATTTTATTTGTGTCTACGCCTGTTGTTGCAGACATCTACCTTCTGAAATTTTTGAGTTCTCATTAAAAAAAACAACCAAACAAAAAGCACCCCAAATTCCTCAACTTCCCAAAAACAGAAGTTAATACTGTATCTTTTACAAACCACCAAACTGATAATACTCTCCAAAAATCACATGTTTACATAGAATTTCTACAATCCTTTACTGCAGACCTCTCAATAAACCATTCTACAATTAAAGACTGGTATCTAAGTCATATCAAAATTTAAAAAAATAATGCAGGCTACAAACTAACAAGATTTTAAGTAAATAATAAAAAGCTAAGCTGTCGGATCATAAGACAGAAAGCTTTCACACTTCTTTCCACCCTTGTCTCTTTCTCCTCATGCCAGCTTTTAAACTGATATAAAATTGACTGAAACTCATGTTTAAAAGTCCATTTTATCAATGCTAACTGCCAAAATAAACTATACTGGAAAGAAGCAAAGCAATGAGGAACAGACTACAAAAAAATTTGCCCACAAAAATGTGGAATTGCCTAGAACTAGTTCTACTCTTTGGGCAATTTCTTTGCATAGCTAGTTCATTGTGTCACGGACATAGAGACACTCAAGTTCACTCCTAACAGAGCCAGCTCAGGTCCAGCTGATACCACCCCAGAATGCACAAAGGTACATTAAGAAGCCTGGAAAGCTGCTTGTGGGTTGGGCAGATTGTCCTGCTGGATGGAAATACTGTCAGTTTGATACCCTTATATTAACAATGGTACTTTTAGATTTCCGCTGAGGCAGGATAATAGAAGCAGAAAAGTACTCTACAGGCAGGGCTGATGGTTTATACTGAGCAGTAGTGGATAAGCATCATCATTCTCCTACTAGGTGTACCTTTCTAGAGCTGAGCTTTTAACAACAGACATACTTGTTTCCTATTACATTGGCCGTATGGAGACTGCGAGGAAGTGGTACTGTCCCTTTAGTTTCTGGTCTTGACCAGGTCATGGTTTCTAAAAGGAAAAGAATAAAAACCCCTCAAAAAACTTGTTACTGTATATTTCACTGCCTGGATTTTAGCGGGAAGCATACCTCCAACATTCAACAACACAAAATTTCACCTTTTTAAGATGGCCGCTTTAAGAAAGAAAGCGCAATAACAAGCACTTAAAGCTTCTTTTAAAATTCACAGGAAATACTGACAAACTAACTGTTTACCAGTTTATCAAAAAGATATATTATGGTTTCATTAAGGTTATTCAACTCGGTTATCATAGTGACAGTCTTTAAAGCACTCTAAGGAAATAATCTCACAGTGTTAACGCAAATCAGTGAGGATAATACATGCAAACAATACTGTATCCAAAATTACAAAAGGTTAACACTATGGTGTAAGTCCCAATAATATCTGCACCACATCATGCCATTAATCCTTATATACTGTATTTTTTCCTCTGGTAAGGCCCCTGCACTGACTTCTACTGGCAAACCAACTCACCTATGTCAAGTTCCCAGAGATCATTAAGCCGACAGCCACACATCCCTCCAAAAACATACATCTTTGGACTTCCCAGATCTTTTCTGCAGTATATGATGGCTGTGTGAGATTCTCGGGGAGATGGTGTGATCCCTTTGGTCACAGGAATACTCCAGCCGACAACGCCAGAACCGTGTTGCAGCTCCAGTTCATAGAAATCATTTAAATATCTAGGGTGTTATTGTCAAAGTATGAAAAATTCCCTTATAAGCAAGATTACAAGTGAGCTTTAAACTCTGACCCCTTCCAAGTATTACAGACTTCTGTCTTGGGAGAGTGCAGAATTTTAAAATTTAAAATCTCAGAACAGAAATTTAAAATCTCAGAACATTTGATGGCATTTCAGTACGAAAACTGAATGGATTGAAAAGAACAAATGAACTATTATAACTTGTTGCCTCTAAGGAAACATGCATTCATATCATTCTTGATCCACTATATTACAGGAAAGAACCACTCAATGTTGGTAAACAACATCCTTAGCAGAAATTACTACGTATCGACAAACTTAGATTAAACTGCAAAGTTTTGAGAAATACATGATGATGTGGGACATTAGAGATTAATTTCTGCAACTCTAAGGCAACAAAGGTGAAAAGAAGCCGCTTCTTTTCTGCTGTCTTCAGGCTGGCCAACAGACAATTAGCGATTTGTTGCTGAATCTATCTGCAAGTTATTTTTAGATAATGGTCTTTGAATCTTGGCATTCACACCAGATACCTCTTGTTTACTGAGCTTAAAATTGCCAGTCTACAGCTCAGTGAATACAAGCACTCTGAACTGCAGGTGACTGTGAATATAAAACTTTAGCATTATAGCACTGCTTGCCAATAATAAAACTTGCCAAAAAATAACTTCAGCTGTTACTTTAAGAAATTTCCAGATGAATTCATAACTGTTTTCCACAGCACTATAGAGGAAACTTCCATCGTGAATTCCCCAATGACTCATGAGACTTTGCTGATTTAAGTAATTCTAACAAACAAGCCATTCTTTAAAACATCACACAAAATACTATGAAAAATATGAAAGTCTGCTCAGGTTTCCCTCCAAAAGTGTCAGAGCTGTCAGTCAGTGTTACATATTGTGGGATTAGCAGAAGAAACATTTAAGCTTCTTAGCACGTAACCCCTCCACTGCATAAATAATCCCAATGTGAGTATTCGGTACGCAGCACAGCCTCCCTAGAATGTTCCTCTTCAAAGCTGTCACATCTAGTAATTTGTTTTTAAAGACCCTGAATTCAAGCTAAATCAGCATACCTGGGAACGTTATTATTTGAATCCTCACTTTCATTTGCCAGGCCACCAAATAAATAGCACTTGTTACCATATAAAGAAAAGCTGTGACCAAGTCGAGGACAAGGTGGTGATCCAGTGGAAGGAGCTTGAGGTTTTACTTTTTTCCAGAGCCATCGACTTGCCTTAGAGACAAGAAAAATATATTCAGAAGTATCTTAATTTATAGTCATTCACCATCAACAAAATTCAGATAATATCAACACTCATATATTTTCTGAATTATTTTTAAGGGGATCCTGGGCTTTTCTTAGGATATACATTAGAAAGGACACATACGACCTAACCTTCATAAAACATAAAATATTTTATACTTTACTTAGACTAGATGGGAGTCTCTTTTTCAAAGTTATTTAGATTTTCTCCATCTTCAGAATTTACTTAAAGAGTTTATTCTTCCTGGAGCAGAGCACAGTTCATCTAATTTTCCTCTGCAGCTGGTAATATAAAATGTGTTAGTTCATAAATAGATACATAAAGTAGCCCTTAAAACTGAAACATCTCCATGCATTTCCTACCTGCAACTCATATAAATCATTACTGTATCTTCCATATTCAACCATTCCTCCAAAAACTAGTATTCTGGTACCATCACAAACAAATCCATGTGCTGCACAGCCTGGAGGAATATCTCCCCTTACAGCAGGAAGGAACCACTGATTTGTAACTATAATAGAGGGAAAAAAAAAAAAAAAAAAAAAGATATTTCAAACACTGAGAAGGAAAGTGTGTTTTTAAACACCTCTGCTTTCTAAAGAATTGCCTTTTACCTGTAGGTAACTGTGAATGGGCTGTTTGTTTAACATTAAGTTTTAATTGAATTAATACTTTTTTTTAAAAAAAAGAAAAGCAAACACCTCTGTCACACCAATGTTACCCAATATACGAATGAGCACATGAGGTCACTGTAATATAAAGTCAGTTACTAAGGGTCACTCACCAATTTAATAGTCTTGTCAAAAAAAGAGGCTAATGAGGAACATAAATGCAGTTCCGTACAAAAGAGATAACTACCCTAACTCAGAGGGAGCTAGCCCTAGAAACAGAACTATTAGAGCTACAGCAGCATGGCAATGTGCCTGAACTTAATGGCCCTACTGAAAAACTAATTACACTGTTCTGGGACCAAAGTCAGTCTCTACAGAGCACTGCACTGATATACAGGAGAGGAAAGGCACAGAGGGAAGAAAGAGCAACTCGGACTGCTTAATCCAGCAGCAGCATATTGGTGTTTAAACTGTACTGGAACGAAAGAATTACAGGAGATATTGTCTCTTTTTTCTAAGTTTTTTTTTCACAAGTACGAAGAGGAAAAGTGTGAAATTAGAAGCTTACAGTGAATGTTGCTGCAGGGAATTAAGATGGCCTTGCTGTGTGCCAGCTCCTCAGAAGTCATCACACTCACAGAAGAGCAATGGATGACATCCCAAACTAAGGCAGCCCAGATCCTGCTTTTTAGCCCCCAGAGAAGAAGAGGTCAGTTTGGGCCAAACACTTGTCTGGGAACTAGAACAACTGAGTTGTGACCCTTTTTGTCAGTCACAAAGGGGAAACACCTTTAGCAGAAAGTCTGAGCAGAAAAATAAAAAATCTGGGCAGAAAAATATAAAAAGTGATGTTAAGGCTCACTCAGAAGACACCCATCAGAATCTCTGTTCTGATAGATAGTATAACTGTACTATCTAAAAGCTTTCTTTAGATTCTCTTCAGAATAGAAAAGTTAAAGAGATTTTTTTTTTTTCTGGACAAAAAATGTGACTGAGTACAGCAGATCTTTAAGCTACCATGGAAAAACGTGCTTGGAAGAACTCTTAACAGTAAGCATTCTTCTCTTAATAAACTACTTCCAAAACATGTTTGTGCTCCCAAATTTTATCTCTAAAACACTCAGCAAAAATGCTATCACCTTTTCTTGGGGAGCGGAGGAGTGGGGTGGGGCACAGTAAGAAAAAATTTTTAATCATTTTTAAAAGTTGGCAAGTTAACAGGCTAGTTAACATGCTCTCACTTTCATTCTTTTGGTACGTTCCGCAAGCAGCCAACACTGGCTGACAGAGAAGCACAGACCAGTCACCCAACTCTGCTGTCTCAGCCCGAGCTCTGAAATTACACACAAGTTTCCCAGCCTCATACAGCGTCCCGTACAGTGACTATTTAGGCATCTAACCTTTCACGAATAATACCGGTCTTGGGCAGCTTCCTGTCTGGAAAGGCTCCCAATGCCAACATGGTCACTTTTCTAACCAAGGTTTACACTGCAGCGAGCTCAGCTCTCATGAGCTGACACCAGAGGGAAGGAGGAGGATCCGGACCCTCGAGGGGGCTGATCCCGCCTGCAGCCGTCCGGCCGAGCCCTGCCAGGGGAGCCCGCCGCGCTCCAGGACGAGGGGCTGGGACAGCACAGCCCAGCCCAGGCGCGGAAAGAGATTTTTCCAAAATCCTTTTTACCGGAAAGGAGCATTAACCCCGCTACCTACAGCCAGGGCACAGCACAACCCCCAGAGGGCCCCTCGCCCAGACTTATTTCCCCTC
>NW_010119655.1:0-537 GCF_000699245.1 Pterocles gutturalis | reverse complement strand
ATTCATTTAAGTTCTTTAATGTAAACCTTAGGAAGAAAAGAAGTCTCATGAAATAGTACAAACAGCTTTTACTTACTGCATTTTTGGGAACAACATCCTTCAGTGAACACCGTACTGCTAAGGGAGGAACAGCTGCAAGTTCTGCCTCAATATGCTGATCAGGCTTCCTTACAAACAAACAGATGTCATTTGTTTCAACAGTTTGCAGAGTAGCAGGTTCAGGTCTTTCAGCGGGAACATACCTATTGACAATGGGAATAAAAGCAGTACTAGCTTAAAAGAAAAGCAAAAAAAATCCAACACCTAAAATCCCCCAAACCAAACCCCAGAATTAAAATAAAGGTGATTATTGCAGTAATTGACATAATGTCATGTCATTGAAAGTAAACTAGATGAAAGCCTCAATGAAATGCATTTCTTTTTTTAAACACTGAGGACTCACATCTTCTCTTCTCCAACAGCAAGCCTAAGTTAAACACTTTAATGTTTAAAGGCTTGTAAACATGTGTACTTACATACACAGCCACTTTTCCTGTG
>NW_010119654.1:40306-42628 GCF_000699245.1 Pterocles gutturalis | reverse complement strand
TCCTTTCCAGCCCTAACCATTCTGATTCTATGATTCTACACAGTAAGGAGTTATATGAGATGTAAGGGGAAGCAAAGTCCCTATTTTGCTTCTCTTCTGGTTCCTTACCAGAGCCCCAGTAGCAGTGTATGTGAAATACACTGTACACGCCATAGTAGCATATCCACACGGAACACCTGTGGCTCCCCTCCAGCACTGGTAAGCACATCTGGGTGCTGAGAAGAGCTGGAGGCTGCACGGCCAGCACCTACCCCAGCTCTAACCACGTTAACAAGGCCCAGAGGGTGCCCCTCAAAAGGGAAAAGGACCTGCAGTTAAGGTTGGTCACCAGATAACTGTATTTCAACATCGCAGTCAGAACTGGGTAAGGCATGACAGCAAAGCCCACAGGCTCAGGGAGCACTCTGCCGATCCACGACAAGCTCCTCTCCAGTGTGACACTCCCATCCCATCCCAGCCAGCACAGCTCTACAGATTCAGTGGAAAAAGCTTCACCAGCACCTGGCTAGCAGCAATGGTCACTCTGCCTCCCGAATGAGGGGCATGATGCCACAGTGCTTGAAATTACTGGAGTATATAAAAAAAAGAAGTCATTGTGTTCTATGCAAATAAACCATTTTAGATGGCAGTGGCAGAGCACAGAAACACTGCAAGCAGCAAGCACTGGCTACTGGTTGATCAGCATCACTTGCTTTCAGGTTTTTCATCGTTCAGCAGCTCCCCAAGTATTTTGTTTCCCTAACCTGCTGTTGACAAAAGACACTTTTCATACCCAGAATTCAATGTTGAAGGTTCTTGGAATGGACTGTTTGTTTCTTAAACTACTCTGACCATTCCAAATGAGAACTGCCCACCTCTCATTCCCACCTGGTCAGCATAACCCTCGGCATTAAAGCTCTGCCCACGCTGGGGCAGATTCTCCCCTGAGCCCAGCATATTGGGCTGCGGAACTGAATTTACCTATTCAGTGAACCTCAGGAGGGGTGCAGCCTGCATACAACAGCAACAGAGATATTTACAGTGTTTGTGGAAACACCACATCCCAGGAGGCACCAAAGAATGAAAAGCTACCAACTGACAGACTTCAGGAGATAGAGTTTGATGCCAGAAAGGCAAAGGGACACAGCATACAGATGCATTCCTTAAGACTAGAGCACCGCAATTCCAACATCATTATTTGTAAGTGTTTGTCAACTGGGATGTACTGGAAAAGGACAATGTAAATTGAGAGCTGGTTCAGATGGCAGAGCACAATGTTCTCTCAGCAGTGCTGGAGCCTCAAATGGTCTAAAGCAGGGAAATATTGCCCACCACCACCCTCCCCCACAAGGAATTCAGAACTGATAACTATAATCAACCATCAAAGTAACAAACCCCACAAAAGCAGACATTTCACAGACTGAATATTTCCAACTACACACACTTTCTTCTAAGAGCTATACCCACATGGTACAGCAGCATCGTACCATACATACCAAAATGGTCCACATTTCTTACAAGGACTAAATGAAGTTAACAGCCTGCTTTCCCATGTTCACAAAACTTGCAGTACTATTTCTAATGCAGAGCCAGCATCTTGATTTCCTGGTACTCACCATGGCCTCGTGAGGTTGGCTAGTTTCTCATCTTGTGTTTCTTGCTGTGTTTTCAAAAGTCTTTATGACAAGAACATTTATTATGGAGAAGAAACCACCATGTCCCTTGCTGGTGGGTTTATGCTGCCCTGGCTGCTGCAATGTGGATCTCCGCTAGTAGCCGGAAGAGGTGCCTGCAAGGCTCTCAACACAAGCCCTTTGGAAAAGCCTGGCATGAGCTCGACGTGTCCCCCCTCATGCAGACACCTCATAACACCTGTAGTTCCCCTTTTCGCATAGATCCAAGCGTGTGCCTATTTTGAGGAGCACCAGGTCTGTCAAATCACACTCACCACCTCAATTAGGATCATTGCTCTGCAGGAGACCAGAAGCACTGATTCCAGACTGACGCTCTACCAGCACACTCCTTTGTTCAGCCTTGATTAAAGCATTTCTATTCTCTGTAAGTACCTGTGGGAAGAGCTGCCATGCCTGGAGCACAGCCTCCCACCAGCCAGCCTGGCAGGAGAGCGCGAAACATCACAGAGGTGCTCACCTCGGGAGCTACTGGCTCATTTCAGAAGGCCAAAACTTTAAAAAACGTGAGCATCTTTTTAGAAAATATACATTCTTCTACTTGACATGGAACATAAGGTTGTCCTGCCTAATGTTCTCATAAGCAAATTAGAGAAAGATGCTCTTGGGAAAGCTTGGAGGTGGGTGAAAGCTGTCTGAGGAGCTGTGTGTA
>NW_010119654.1:35303-40275 GCF_000699245.1 Pterocles gutturalis | reverse complement strand
CTACTGCTGGCTTGAGGTCAGAACAAAGCCCTGCAGGGAGCAATCCTGGGGAGCCTGTCGGATTCTCTACCATTGAAGCCTGGGTGATGGGCAAGAACATATGTTCGTACGTTTTCAGACAATGTCAAGCTGTGATGGACCTCAAATAGATGGAGTAATAAAATTAGAATTCAAATGGTCCTGGCAAATCAAAAAAATGGTCTGAAAAGAACAAAATTCACAGACAAGTGCTGGGGACTATCCTTAGACAGAAATAATCCACCGTACAAACACTGAATGAGAAAAGAGGAGAGAGAGAAGTTCTTCAGGAAAACATTTTGATCTGCAGCACTAAGATATTGTCACGAGCCAGCTGCGACACCTTGTCACAAAAAGAGGTGAACACCATACTGCAGTGTGCAGAGAGGCACCGAGCCTGCCATGTTTACGAGATAATCCTTTCATGCTGCTCACGAGGACCAACTCCACCTTGCCTTGAGGAGTCATCTGGGATCTAACAGCTGCTTTCATCTGTAACACTGGCATGGTGATTTCCTCTGTGCAACCCTGGTTAGCTCGTTGTAAGAGCTGCTTCCACAGCCCATCAGCCACTTCTACTGACCAGCGGACTCAATACTCTCTGCTGAGAAGATGTAGTGCCTGGCTAAGCGGTGTGCTCAGGGTACAGGAAGCACTTAGCTTCCCATCCTCTTAAGCTTAAAATGAAGAAAAAACTAAAGAAAACCAATGCTGGCTTCCAATTAATGAAATATCACCCATCAAAAGATCAAAATTCATTGAATCATGCTATCTGTAAAGGAAAGAGTAAGAATCCAACTGGCAAAGTCAGGTGACAAGTTCCTTTTTGTTCCATCTGGAGTCGTCAGCACTGGCAATTAACAAATGAAGCACCAAAGGAAACTGATGTATATACAGCTAAGGTAGCTTTCCTTACACGTTGTGTCAAGGCCTTCAGATGACTTTTTGTCAACGATCGGCTATGCAGCCATCCAATCCTGACAGTACCCCTGCACAGCCGGTAGACAAGCGGCAGGGTCAGGGAGGGTCTTAATTACAGTATGTAATTCGCACCCCTTACTGTTGTACACACCAAGTGCGACACCTTATTGAGCACAACCAGCCCTTGGAAAGGTTCAGTCTCCAAACAGAAGGGGGACTGTTAGGGGCATGTTACGTAAAAGGACTTTTCAAAGCCACGAGCAATAACGTCTTTTTCTTCCTTGAACTTTATTCAAATTTAAATTAATTATTTGTCTGGTTAATTTGTTTTCCTTAAACTCTTTTGTGATCAGTAGAGCTTAAGGCAAAAATTTCCCATTTATTTAATACTCCTAATTAGAGGCAGTGCTCTGGAAAAACAAAGTACTTTGACGAATGTCAACTCAGACCTCCAACGATGGAAAGTACCTTATGAAAACAGAAGCCTAAACCAGGTCAGTATGCTGAGCCATTTGAAAAGACATATTTTCTGTTTCATGACAGCAGACATCTGCCGAATGTTTCTGAAAAGAATAGCTGTTATTTACATGCCTAAACAAGAAGGGACATCTTCTGCAAACGTAGCTTCTATTCCGAACGATGAAGAGCTAATATTCCAGGAGCGACAATTTTGAAAATCACACTTTCACAACCACTCCTTTAAATAACCAAGCTCGAGGTAAGTGGGGCCACAGCCCACAGTATACAGCAATATCACAATACAATTCAGGCATAGCAATAGAAACAAATCATCCAGGACTTTCTACCCACACGTAATTGTTTTTCAACAGTTTGTAATGAACCCTTTTAGGAGATCAAGGCTAGCCCCTTCAGAAAATGTGGGCTCAGCTCCAACACCTCCTCTCCCTGCAGCAGTTTTTTATCCTTCCCATAAACTGAATTACATTTAGGACCCAAATATGCTACTTGTGGAGTTGTTACAAGCACATGTTGTACTGAAGCAAGTTATCAAAAAAAGCAAAAGGAACCTGCCCATGAGTAAGACGTCTGACTAATCATATCTATAGAAGCAACAAAGGCTTTAAAAGAGGAACTAATTTCCTGTAAAACAGTGATCAGGACTCTTAAAATATTCTAATTCCTGGACATTTATTATTACCCAGTAATTAAATGTTCTTCCTTGCCTTCACCCTAACTGTATTATAAATTCTGACACAAAAAGACATAAAAAGGACAAATTCTGCACTGCTTGCCATAGCTGAAGAGAAGGCAAGTTGGAGAAAGTTTGCTTTGCAAAGCTGATGTTCTAAAGATTTCAGACTACATTTGTGGGTAGGCATCAAATCTGCAGAGAACTGATAGGCACTGCTACCTCCTCCCTTCCCACTGAGGCTGTAGCTCCCTTCCCTTCTCCTAAAGAGTTTCTCCTCTGGCCTGCTCCGTTTCCTCCCTTCTTGCTAAACAAGATAAGCCCAGGGAGCAACAACATCCATTACCAGGGTTAGCAAGGCCAAACTTAACTCTTCAGTGTATAAAGGCCCCCAAAATCCCACGAATGGTTCAAAAATTAGAAGGGTTTAGCTTTGTTCTTTTTCGCCTTTTCATTGAAGACAGATTCTGTTTCTTGTCTTGTTTTTTGAGCCTTTGAGATATATGTTGCTTTATTCCTTCTGCACCACAAAGCTGGCTGTTTCTTTTAATCCAAAAGCTAAGCATCATCACTTGAGCCCCACAGCCACTGCCTGGGCTTCACTGCTGCGACCATACCCCAACCAGCACTAGACTTGCAGAAAATCAGAGGGCCCAGGCAACAAGGAGGAGAAGACTCTTTTCAGAAAGCACTTGGAGGCTCAACTTCACAGTTGTCTTACAACAAACTTAGATGTGAATATATATGCCAGTGTTTAAAAACAGCATTATTTGGGCACCCTTCCCCTGCGGTTCCCCCCAGCCTTCATGTTTCCAAATGAAATTAATGAAATGCATTCACTGACTTCAGTGATCTGTGACTCCAAACTACACATTGGGTTTACTTGTTGGTTTAACACAAACATCTAGTTATATTTAGAAAAAGTTTAACGTGAGAACATTAGCCTGGCCAAATCTTAATTTTTAATGCATGTCACAGTGCTAACTGCATTCTGAACCTATTAATTATTATTTCCCACAGCATTAATATCTGCAGTAGGATCTGCAGCATTATTTTGAACGGAAAAACAGCTCAATTCTAACATTTGACCACTATATACTGTAAATTGCTTATTACGAGCAAATTGATGCTGAGGGAATGGGTTATTTCAAAAGCAAACCTATCTGACCCATCAGAATTAGGTGATTAACTGTTTTTGTTTGCTACATGCAACTGCTGCAAACAGAGTGAAGTTGAAGAGCAGGTTGGCTCCTCAGCCGGTGGAAGCAGGGGGGATCACTAAGCTGGCTTTGCTCAGAGCATGACAATGACAGCTCGGTTCACACATACTCACTTCCCAGCATGGAGCAACACTCTCAGTTATCTCTGATTTCTACCCTTTCTCTCCCGTCACAGCAGAGGAGAGAAGGGGTCAAGAAAGTGCAAAAAGCTTGCTAGAAAATTACTGCCGAAGAACCTCAGTGATTTGCTTTTGTGACTGCTGCTAGCAATGAAGGGATGGTAGGATTAATGGATTTTTTTCTAGGCAAAAATAATTATGATCCTGTATTTTTTCATCCTTTAGCTCCGATGAATTACACGAGTTCCTTTGAATACATAGGGCTTAGGGACCTTTTTCTTCTAACAAAAAAAAGCTGCTAAGCTCCATCTCCATAAGCATTATCATCATAAGTAAAGCAATGACAGACACAAGCAAATCCAAATATGAATTATTAGAGCCTAGCAGAGGACTGTGTCTGTCCACAATTGCATTCACAATGATTTGTAGAGCTTTGACTTCATACTGCCCTATCTTTGCATACTGGTCAGTAAAAACCAGACAGCTTCACCCCTGTGTTGGAAGGAGAATGTATAATGAGGAGGGGAAAAAAGTAATAAAAGAAGCTACCACTTTTTCTTCTTTTTTCTTCTGAAAAAAAACCCAAACCAAACCAAACAAACCACCAACCAAACAACCAACAAAACCCCAACCAAACCAAATCAACTTTCCTCCATTTTGTCACACGAAAAACTGGTGCAGGAGGCTAGAAGGAGGGCTTGTCCAGGTGCTACCGCTGTCTTGATGGCATGGCATTTGCTCCACTCAAACAACATGAAAAAATGTTGGCCTCTGCATGTGAAGCCCAAACTTTTCTGAGCTGACTGCTTACATCTATCAACAACCTCAAAAAAGAGGACCATAAATGCACCCAGAGTGCTGCTGAACTGGATCCCCCTGCATAGCCAAATGGAGCTGAAAAGTGTCAGTCCACAAGGCCTAGGTGGCAGAAATGTGATCACCTAAGTGGGCAGCTCTTAGGCCAGGATATAACTGCTGCGGATGAGATTGGCCGATCAAGCCAGACCTTTTTATCCCTTTCATTTGATGCCGTGGTTGGTGTGAACAGTTTCAAAGGCAGCCGCTGCTTTCTGTTCTATATAGATAAAAAGAACAAATAAAAAATCCAAGTTCCAGTGCACTTTATCAAACAGAGGATATCTGGTTAGATATAATGATACCTGAAACACATTCACAGCACAGGCTCAGCTTGGTTTGAGACTAGGAGTGCATACAGAAAGCCATCTGAAATTCTTGCACTTGGCTTGGGAAGTCCACAGAAACCAAGACTGTCACACAATTTACAGCATTTAAGATGTCACTTAGAACCAGCCAGAGGTTCCATGCAGGCATTGATCTTCCCCTTGCAATGTTCCTAATGAAGACTTCTACCCCCCCTTCCATGTCTAAGGGGCTTCTTTGTCCTGAACAAAACCACTTTGGACTTCACAGTGCCTTCAATGGATTTGGAACGGCTGGCATTTAGAGACATCAGCAAACCTCATTCACCTACTCGAGATTTGGAGAAGCAGCCCCCCCCAACCCAAAAAAGCACTAGACAGAAG
>NW_010119654.1:34342-35282 GCF_000699245.1 Pterocles gutturalis | reverse complement strand
AGGCATTTTTTTTCAACACTGCTTTTGTTGTTCAGCTCTTTGGTTCTGTTCTCACTTTTAATGGTTTGTGAAGCTTTGACTAGCACAGAAATTATGCTAAGCATACTTTAAAGTGGAGCTACCTATAAAATATTGCATTTACTGTTCTGGAACATGGGAAATAAATATTGTTTGTATCATTTCAGGACAACAAAACAATTGCCACTTTATTTTGCTAATACTTTTCAATCAGAAGAGCATCTTTTGCTCACACAGATCAAAACCCACTAGCCAAAAGCCATTCCCCATTAGCACTGCAGAGTTTGCCCTTTGCTTATCATGTACCCTGACCAGGCTGGAAGTCATTTCTTAAGATTTGCTTTGAGCTTCTGTTCAGCTCCGAGAAGATTTTGAGAGGCAGCCAGCTTTTGGTAAAACATGCTACAGATTTGGAAAAGCCTGTTAAAGCCTGAAAGACCTCCCTCGATTTCACAGCGCTTCGTAGGATTTTTTTCTGTCCTTGGGAGATGACGACTTTGCTTCTGTGTGCAGCCAACTCTAGTTTACCTGCTTCTTTTTTTACATGCACAATGTAATGGTCATTTGGACCTCAGCACCAGAGTTTCACAGCTTCCCATAGCTCTGTGTATGTATAAAGCAGAGCCACTTGCCCCCTGTCTTGCCTAAAGGCACACCCTGACCCTAAATGACTTTAATCACTTCCCTTGGCCAAATCAATCACGAACTCTCTTGTGTTGTGCCAGACAAGCATGCTGGAGTCCCACTGCCACTGCTGAAACCCCTTTTGCAAACACAGTTGCTGCCCCCATGTCTCCTGCAGGAACCTTATTTTCACAAGTTAAAGGCTCCAGCGCACTGCCCACACTCCTCACCACTAAGGGAGAACAGAAATGAGCCACTCTCACCATCTGAGTGTATGCAAGTTACTGCTCACTCTTTC
>NW_010119654.1:23029-34255 GCF_000699245.1 Pterocles gutturalis | reverse complement strand
TTCCAGCTCTTTCTTCCTAACACCCTGCAGTTTGTTCACCTGTAGAAGCAATTGTCCCTTACACCTCTCCTCTCTTGTCCCCCTTCCCCTGGGCTACTTTGGCTTAAGACATATCACTTGCTAGAACAGACAAGATTAATATAGCTTTCCCACCAAATTTAGGCAAGAATACTCAGATGCTTTAGCAGCTGCCCGGGCTTCTTAAGAACTTGGTAATCCTTTAATCTCCAGACACATTTTTTTTCATAAAAGATTCACAAGCAAAACAAATGCAATATGGATCAAAAATTCAATCTGAATGCTTAAAATGCAATTACATTCATCAGGCTGTTCTGTTAGGTTGGGTATTAAATCTGGGTTTTATTCAATATCCTCCTTTTATTATAAAGCAATATTTTTCTACTCTGTAAATAATCTGATCCCTAGGCTAAATTCCTGTTTGCCCAAAACATATACAAAAAACGGGGGAGGAAGGGGACGCCCTGGTTAGAAACTCCCGCACAAGCCCGCTCCAGTGGAGACATAAGAATGAGACAAATAAGACGGTGAGCAAAGACATTTCTACTGAAGCGAGGAGGCTAATTTCAGAATTTGAGATTCTACAGTTATGGCTTTAATAAGTAGTTGTCAAATGAGTTTCTTCTTTAACTCCATTTTCAAAGCAAATCCATGTGTCTGCTTGCACCTCTGTGAGCATCTCCCCCCATCTTGCAGTTTTAAAGGAGTTCTGAAAATTAATCACATTGTTGTGCACCAGAGATACTTGGAAATTTTCCAACCCAATGGCTTTTTCTTGGGGAAATGCCAACCTGTTCAAACCAAAACTTTTTGTGAAAAGGCAACTTCAAGCAAGTCTTTCAGCACAGACACATTTCAGACTAGGGAGGGAGCTCCAGGAGAGAGACCACCCTACTCAGCCAACTTCTTCACAAGTGGTTTGTGCTCCGGCTTGGTGGGGGGGATTTGGCTCTCTCTGCTGGGACAGAGCAAGGAGGGCGGTGCTCCCACGTTCAGATCATAACCCGGCCACTGAGCTATCAGCTATTTTGGGGAAATGGCAGTAGTGTCCACCTTCACTCCCCCTCCTGCTCGCCATCCTCCCCCCATTCCTTCTACCAGAAAGGCTTTGCTTTTATCGAAGTCTCCATCCCAAACCCTCCTTTCTCCTCCCAGTTAGGGGTAAAACTGAAGCACGTACAGATGCCCAGCAGGCTGTCACCATCAGCTTCCCGCAGAGCCTCCAGCGCAGCCAGCCCCAACCTGCTGCGCACAGAGTTGCTTTCCTGTCCTGCAATTGCGTTAAGCACAACCAAAAGCTTGCAAGTAAAAGGCTGATTTTCCTTACTTTCAGAGCAGACATGTCTCCTTGCACTACCTTTCTGCTATAAGGAAGGCACGGTTCTCAGTTGCTGGGTGATGGTTTAAGAAGACTGTCTCTACTGCTTCTCAGATGTTAGCAGAGAGACCTTCAGCAGCTCTTACAATGCTCAGTGCATCGAGAAAGAGGTTCAAGCACTCACTAGCTTGCTGTGCACAATGAGAGAAGGCCAGGGATGGCACTGGGTTAATGATTTGGATAATCTGCAAATTAGGGCTCAGAAATTAATCTAATTAACATTCTATCAGACTCTTTAGTGCTTTGAGACAGACTGCGTTAGTGTTCTTACGACTGGCTTGGACAACATCAAGCAGGGTGTGAGTGGGGTCCCCCCTATACATTAAGAAGTCCATTACAGTTGGAGTTGTGCAACAGTCCAGAAGCTAGAGGCAATAACTTGCAAAGCCTCAGTAGCTCTATGCGCTGCCCTCCAACTGTTTCTTTACAAAATGAAGCTGTGATGCTGTTAAAAGCCTGAAATTTGCTGTCTTTTATGATAGCTGGGCAAAATTCAGTACTGCTACATGCAGCAAAGTACAATGGTATCTTAGCAGCTGACATTCATCTGAATTTGACTGACAGCTGTCACAACCTGGTGTCTGTAATATCTGCACTGTGGAAGGGTGTGGGATCTCTGTGAAACAGTTGTGTCTGAGCACACTTCACCAAACCGCTTCCATTCCTTGTACAAGCCACTGACCAGCAGTGCCCCTGCCACCTGTTTGGAGGCAGAGTATGAGCATCCTAAAAGGCCCTTCAAAAAGCTCAAGAGTCATATTTTAAACTTCTCAGATGTACACTGAAGGACCCTCTTCCAGCTGAGATAACCTGCCCTTCTCTTCCTGGACTATCTACTGTAACTCACTACCAGCTAAGGCTACTGGAATAAAGATTTCTGAATAAGATTTTAGATGTTTCCCAAAAATACATCATTAATGTATTAAAATCTTTAGTTTAGTGCCAGCTGGAAGACTAATTTTAAAATAAAATATTTTGAAATAATTATGCTGGCTTTTTGTTAATTACTGGTATTTTCGTTCCATGCACAAGAAATCAACATTCAAAACGCAAGGTCATTTTGGGTGATGCTCATTTTCTTCATTTAAAATACTTGTTGAAAACAATTAAATGAGGGAAATGCATCAAAATCAACCATAATCCACCTAAAATTTTGATTTGGTCACACTGACAATTTCGGGGGGAAGGACACTGTGCTACCCTGTTCCTGGGCACGTTTCTCTTCTGGCTGCAGGGCAGGGACACAGAGGAGCTAGCTCAGCAGAGCTGCCCTGAAGCCCTAGGAGACCTGGGCATCCTTGTCAGCTCTTCTGTTGAGAAGGATGAGAGCATTCTGCACACGGAAATGACAACTGCCATTTCCAAATGAGCAATACATTATGAAAAGGTGTCAATGCAGCCAGATGGAACAATTTGTACATTGCTTCCAGTTAAAGAAACTACTGTTGTTCTGTAATTCTCTTCTGTTTTACTTTTTTTTCATTTTGTTTGTTCCAGAAAATACAAAGACACTGAAACTTAGGTCTCCAAGCAAATAGCTCTGTGAGGAGCAAAATAAAGATCCTTTTCTCTTTTCATAGGTGAAATCATACATAGAGAAGATGTATGCTTGCTTTTCAACACAGATGTATTAGTGATAACACTGTAAGTGAAATGCAGAAAAAAATAGTATTAAATACATATATTCCTGTATATTTATAAACGTAAAACATAAGGCACAAAAAAAATCTGTTAAATATGGAAAGATATTTTTGATAAACGGGCTCCTACTAGGCATAAAAACAAAAGCTCAGAGTCTGACTTGCTTCCCCTATGATGAAAATTTTAACTTTTTTTTCAGCTGCTACGTTATCACTGTCACACATGGAAAAGACTATTCCTGATTTATAGACACAGTATAGTACTTACTACCTCTAAAAAACTGCCTTGCAAAAATATTTTTTTTTAATTAAAACATTAAACTCTTCCATGAATTTTACTGAAGTTTATAGACTTTTGAAAACCATATGCAAAACAGGTTGCCAGAAACATGAATATCACATTAGGGCTCTTTGATTAGGTTGGTGGATCGCTCATATAGCACAACCAACTGCAAATCTTCATTAAATTTTTAGGGGAGATAAGGATGCCCTGGAACGGCTAGAGCTTCAAACTCAAGGATTCACATCATGGAAACCTCTGCAGCAGGGCCTCAGGCCACTCTCATAAACCAGAATGAAAGGCCAAAAGAAGGCATTCGATGTCAGAGCCAAGTCAAGGGGAAATGTTCCTCTGAGTTCAGTGAGAGATGATGCACCGGTACCTGATTTGCTGTACTGCCAGTCTCATGGAGACAGACAATACTAATGCTTTTAATATGCATGTTTCTACACTGCAGCTCTAGCTGTTCACCTGCATAACCCTGCAAGATGCAGCAAGTTCCCTTTGCTTCATTTTACCTTTCCTTGGGCCATTTCCTTCTCTGCAGATTTACAGTAACATCAATAAGGAGGCAATCAAGGTCCATCAAGAGGTCAGCTGCTCCACTTTCTTGACCCCTTAAGTAGATGTTTCCACAAAGACTGAAGACCAGGCAATTGGGCAGCACTTCAGGCCCACTTCACACTTATTTCAGTGCCATCTAAATGTGCACAAGGTCAGTTTTCACATACACCACAGCTCTGTTGTTCACTGCCCTCCGCTCCTGCAGTCATCCTCAGCCCTTGCAACTCGAAAATGTTCTGAAACCCAAAAAGCAGGAGTCAAGTTAGCTTAATTCACTGTTAGCAAAAATCACTGCATGAGATGCAGGACAGTAGTGGTCCTGACCCAGCAAGCTGTTCTTGCCACAAAGTCGAAGCAGGGAGGGTGACTCCACCATGTTCTTGAAAGCTGGTCTCCAACAGTCTAATTTCCACGGCACCCAAGTTTACACCACTCAGATGTATTACAACAGACAAAATGGGCCACACAAAATAGCCGCAGTGTTAATGACAATCATACTCGTTAAGTATAGTAAGCAGATGAAGAATGAAATCAGATGCTCCCCGGAAAACTAACTTGCTTAGATTTCACCTTCTGTGGCATCCAATTTGCAAAAACTTCCTTTACACCGTGCTTCATTTTCACATAGTTTGCTTTCTCCTGCCTGAATCTTTCTCTTCATTTCCGTCAGGGTCGTTGCTGAACTCCAATTAAATCATAAAAATGAGGGAGAACAAAAGGAAGAGCATCATAACCAACGCAGACCTGAGCAGGTGACAATTGCAGACTGGAGCTATCAGAGAAGGTAGTTTAAAAATATCGTGTCAGACAAACGTACTAATTACAACATGCCTTCAGTGAACCCAGGACAGTATTTCATGGCAGAAAAACGCTACGCCTAACATAAATCTAAAGGCAGGAAGAATAGCTTGTACCCAGAACATTGCTCCTGCTGCTATCTCTGGAAAACAACCTAGCTTCAGAGTCAAAGGTGCATTCTTAGGAGGTCAGACAGAAGTAAATGCAAAAACTTAGTGGCAAAGCATGAGAAGGATAAGAGCATAAAAGTAGCCAACCCAGCTCACACTAGGTTTTCTTCTATGTCCTTCCTCCTTCTGTTGTCACACAGAGTTTGAAGGAAGTGTCTATTTTTAAGGGAAACGGATTCCTATGAATGGGGAGCTGTGGCATTTCCATGCTCTGAAGAGCACTGCGATGGTGAAAGCCGGTGAAAGCAGCTGCCCCGTAACTCAAGCCTGCTACGCTCCTGACTGCAGCAGGTACTGCAGCAGTGAGCTCCACAAATCAGCCAGCTGCCTACGAAAGTATTTATTATACCTTTTTTCACACTTGTAGTGTCTTTCTCAACTGTGTTGTGAAAACCTATGAAGAGGAGAGTTATAGAGAGCATCCATCTGTCTGTTTGCGTGTGCCATCAATAAATTGAACAATTGCCCCAGTATGTCCATTGGAAACCTCTGTTTGCACAATTTTATTGTGTCTGTTCACTTTATAGTACAAAATAAAAAGAAATACAAATCTTCAGCCTCCATGCAAAGATTTGTATGAGGTGCCTGGCACAATGCAAACCATTCTTGAGATGAGTAAGCATTTTGGGATGGTACAACTGTTGCACAGCACCGTGAACAACTTGTTACAAGAGCAGCAGTACTTTCTGAACTACCTCAATAGTTGTTCTTTATACACATCTCAATATTCTTTTTTTAGAATAGCTTTGGGTAAAAAAAGAAAAACAAACAACCAACAGATGTCTTCATTGAATTGTTGATCCTTTGCTAAGAAAGCAAGTGATTTCTGGAACAGCCTTAGGGAAATTCACATCGGTTTTTAAGCAATAAAGCAAATTAGTACCATGGCTTTAAAGGTTAACAGACAGAATAATCCCATCCAATAGCAGGGAGGAAGATGAAATGATTAAAAAAAAATCAATTTGTGGCTGTGTTATGATGTTGTTTATTATCAATAATAGTATGAAATCAACTCCACTGTGTTACATAAAGATCTGATTCCTGCAAATACAGTTATGCAGAACCGTCTCTGCCCTGAGCAGCTTGCACAGAGGACGGACAAGGCAGGTAAAACAAAGGCACAGAGGCACAAAAGGCATCGCGTGGTGGGTCAGAGTGTCAGTGGCAACATCCTGGCCTGAGCCACAGTCCTGGGATGCACAGTGCAAAGCCTTATCCTGCAGCCCACCAAGCCTCTCAAAACCCCAACAAAAGAGAACTCAAATCCCCTCCAAATGCCTGTTTCATGTCTCTGCAGAGAGCAGTGTAGTACAGACCAAGTGCTTTTTCTCTGTCACACAGCATCAGAAAAGATTACGTGGTCCTTGAACGTAATGCTGAGTAACACCTGCTTCTCCCTGGGGCCGGTGGCAAAGGAACGAGCTCACGGATACCATGAGCTGGCAAGCTGTTGCACATGCATTTCAAATGGGGTAATTTACTCTGGTGCAACAGCTAGGCTGTGCTTGGTAGCCAAGCTGGTTCATTTTGAGGTAGTTTAAGTACCTTTCTGAGTAGGTACTACTCTGATATAGATGAGGAAGCTTTATCCATGCTCTCAGTCCCCTAAAAGCTATATAGCTGCTTTGGCATAGCTCTAGACCTGGGCTAATATATTCTGATGCACAACTCAGCACGGTGTTACTGAAGAGAGCCAGCTCAGCCTCAGCTGTAGGCGTGAGCAAAACAAATTCATCCTGACCTGTAAAAGACCACAGACATAACCTGGGCCACCCTCCAGCTAGCAGTATAAGCAGATCCCCTCCTAAGGAGTCAAGTCTGATTAATTCTCTAGCACTCCTTCACTGAAACACCATGCAGAAAATGGAATGGGGCCATCCTCCTCCAAAAACCATGCAACACCCCCCGCCATTACCCTCAACACCTTCGGAGTATCACCTCCCATCCCACAATGACATCCCCATCACTGCAGGCTCTCAGAAGATAAGGCATGGGCACAACAACAAAAATGACAGAAGAAACACAAATGCTAAGAGATCTCGCTTTTCCCCTGGAGGCCATGAAATACACCCTAGGGCAGACCCCTTCTTTAAACTTAACCAGACTCTGGTCACTGACAGGCCTTGGCAGGAGAACTGCCACCTCTGTGACACAGTGTCCCTCAAAGGCAACAGGTTGACGTATTTTTTTCTTTCTTCAGCCAAACAACTACTGGTTACGGAATTAGTGGTTATTTGCTAGTCTCCAGGTCAGGGATTTGAAAAGCTATCTTGTCCAGAACATTTAGCAGTCTGTTTTTCCACATGGATGATTGTACCGTATCTGAAAACTGCCTGTTCTGTCATCCCACAGCAGCTTGCAAGTCACAGTGTAAAAGGAAGTTACTCTCTTCCCTAATGGTTAACATATGCTTGTCCTGAAGAATATGTTTGCATAACACAAAGTACCAAAACGTGCCTTCTTTTCCTTTTTCGGATTTATTTTTTACATGGAAAGGACTCCTAGCATTGACTCATATGATGGAAAGAGGAAAGAAATAAAAAGAGGACGCAAAAGACCAAAAACTGCCACGGATGGGAGAAAAGAAAATGTTTCATTTGGCAAAAGCAAGACTAAATGCAAAGAACAAGGAAAAGATGAATGACAGATCTTGAAATGTGACATGATGGGCATGGCGACATAGCTTATAGAAACTGTTAGCTTTAGGAACGGGAAACTGCCAGGAGTCTTGTCGGCTCCACGCCCGTGAAGGAATAGAGTTCAAAGGCGGTTCACTGGTGGTTCTGGGGGCTGGACCAGCCTCTCTCAGGTCTCTTTTCTGCCTGTGATGTTAAAAGCTGCACTGTAGAGGTAGGCGAGAAGTCCCAGAGAGTGAGAAAGCCTTAAACTAAACAGCCCTGGGATATACAGTTCAACACCATCCACCCCTCTCTCCTCTCCTCAGTGTGGGCTCTAAGCTGTCTGGAGTGGGCAGAAGAGACCAAGAGCAAGTCAGTGGCAGCTGACCCTCATCAAAGGGCCTAAGTTGCCCTGAAATGACTTTTACTTGCACCAGGACTCCTGGCCAGCCTGCAGCTGCTGAGAGCAGTGCCCCAGCCTCACTTCTGTCCCAGTTGTACTGGGGCCAGTCTGTGTCTTGCCATTCCTTCTTTCTCTACCTCGAGGCTGCTCACAATGAGACTTGTGTACTCGGTACACTTCTGTTCTGCGATCCTGCATGAAACCACACCGTTATGTGAATCCCTGTTCCACCAGCACACCTTCAAAGCCTGCCACATCCAAAGATACAGGAAAGCCTTTTCTGAACATGGGCTAGGAGACAAACTGACTTCATGCGCCACCTTCTAAGTTTTCATTTCAACTGCTATGTGGAGTACTGAAGAAACCAAGCAGTAGTTGGGTTCTTCTGGAACTTTGAAATCAGTGGACTTGAGATGCCCTGCTTGGGTTCACCGCTTTTTCCAGAAAGACAATATTGTGATTTTTACTATGGAAATAAAGGTAAGGATCCCCCAGGTGAGAAACTCAGTAGTTGGCAAATCTGCTACCAAAAGCCATGCCAAGTATTCATCTACTGCTTTTGTTTTTATTATGTAACAAGCAAAGGTGTTAAAAATTAAAACACAATAGGAATAATGCAACATTGCTAAGCTATCTTTTTGCCATCTGTCAAGTTCGCAAAATTTTCAAGCTACTCTCCAGTGAATTACTAATTCATCACAGCGTCTCTCTTCCTGTCATATAATAAAACAGGACAGAATTGCTAATGCAGTACATTTAACCTCTGTCAGGAGTTTGTATATTTGTGCAGAACCACAAACAGGTTGTTAGGGTGTGCCAGAAGGCTTCTGGCAGCCGTCCTAAGGATTCGTCAAAAAACAATTTGGATCCCCGTTGCACCAATGTGGAGCAACAGACTGATTGTTGCTGTATGCCACACTCTTGTCAAAAGCCACCTTTGCAGTAATAAGAATCTAGGGCTGGTGGATTTATCACAGTGGACAAAAGCATCGTGTCTTTTCCCAGCATCTCCATGACTTGACGAATATCACACTTTTTTCCTCAATTACCCAGATTACCTCCTGATCATTTGGCAGCTTGCTGATTGCTTTACAGCAACGAGGCGAGGTCTCATCTCCTGTTTTACGTCTACTGAGGTGGCTGAGGAACGTTCTGATACACAGGCAGGCTGAGTGAGACCAGAATCACACCCATTAAATCTCGAGCAGAGGAATTAAATGGGCATCCTCCTTGGAAGAAACAGCTGAGCTCATTGCTTTTTGTTTTCTATCTTTACATGAAACTAATGGAACCAGTTTATTTGTGTCCAATTTTCGATTAAGAAAAAATTGTTCTTTTTAAGTGTTAACAAAGCAAACGCAGAATGAGTCACCCCAATTACTGTTATCTGTAGATTTTACGTTGTCCTACCCGTCTAAGACAAATAGTAAACTCACTCCTATATTCTGTAAGCTCTTCACACATCTTAGTCTGCAATTTTCTGCTTTTCTGCCCCCTTGCTGATACAATTTTATTTTACAAGATTATTGATAGTAAATATAATATTTTTTTATTTTCTCAGAAGAAACCTCTGGTGCTTTGGACCCTGCTAAAGCTGCGGCTCTTCGGGATTATATAAAACTTGGCATGATGAGTTAGTACTGAATATTAACAACTGAAATAACAATAATTAAAAGAATACCAAGCAATAGCAGCATTTTCCAGATTATGGCTACCCAAGGATCACCACTGAATAGAAGAAAAGTTTTGAGCTTGAATAGAAGGTTGAACAGAAGCAAAGCTGTGAAAATAAAAAGGGTGGAATGTTGAGAAGGGAGGGGAAAATAGATTCAATGTAACAAAAGAAAAAATCTGGACTTGTGAAAGAGAAATGCAAAAGCTAATTTCATACCAAAAATGCTTCAGTTTTGCTTTAAACATTCTAAATGATAAGGACATGCTTTCTTTTGCTACAGCCCCAAATGCTTTATTTGTCACAGTAAGAGAAACAGCAATATATCACAGGTTACAGTTTTAACTAAGGAAGCTGTTGGACTGACAGACATCAAAACCACATCTGACCACTGGACTATTACACCAAGCAAGACTGTTTCATTAGTCAGACCAAGAAACGAGGAAAACGGAAGTCCATGTGCCTAACCGACAGGGCAGGAGGTGCTAAAGTCAAAACAGAGCTGAGTTGGATCTGATGAGGTCCTTACCAAGAAATGGGCAGAGGGCTAGGATTAGGTGGCTTAAGGAGCAGGAGATGGGCAGGAAGCTGCTGAGGATTGAAGCCAGGCCGAATAACTGAATAAAGGTGAAAGAAATGATCAGTCTAGGAACAGACAAGTGATGGTTAACATGGATGGCAAACATCAGCCGGCTGCTTTTAGTAAAGTGCTGTTTCCATCACTTAAGACTCTGCTTCTGAATGTTAGGGTCCTGAATCAAAACAGCAATTTTTTTCTCACCCTCACCGCTAAAGGCCATTTTCCACAGTAATGTCATCTCTTAGCATTTTGAAACATACACGTGCACATGCATGTGTACACCACCACCACCATCACCCATGTTCTAAATCAGTTTTTTGGTTCATGGTGAACTCAGGTCTCTGCAGCCTCCTCAGCCTGAAGATTAAGAGAGTTCTCCTTGCCTCTGCGTTATCAGGACAGTGGGCACTGTGTGGTGGAGCCACAAGGAAAAGACCGCTTCTTCAAAGAAAACTACTTTACATCAACTAACAAAACCTCAAAACTCAGCGTACAAATTATTGTTCCTGATACCTTCTAAAAGCTTTTTAAATACACTTCAGGGCCCCAATATACTAAAACTACAATATATTTTCAAATACCGCCCAGCATTTCACATCACACACAGAGTGCAATGCACAGGAAAGATGTCACTGCACCAGAGGGTCTAAATACAGAAATGCAGAAGTACCACTCGATCCTTCAGCAGCAAAGAGGAGTTTGGCAATCGAATTTCAAGGGACTGACTTGCAAGAGCACAGAGCTTCATGCCTGGTGCATAAATTAGCAAAAGAATGGAAAAACGTATTTGTTTTTGAAGGGGGATGATAGATTTTGTGTGTGCAAATGTCTGAGGGCCCTGAGTTTGTTATCAGCTTTGCCACTGTATCACACTACCTGCTTGCCACTCTCTCATGAACAGAAATTTTTATATTTGGGGGAAAAAAAAAAAAAAACAACAAGAGCAACTCTATCTTGTAATGGCACTAGCTAAGGTAATGCTACTCCAGCTGAATGCCTGCAGTACTATTCAACACCACTTTTTCCATTTTTTTTTTTTAATGAGCTGCAGGAAGGAACTAATCCCAGCTGGGATGGAGCATGCAAAACATCAGTCAAGGAGTGG
>NW_010119654.1:0-22998 GCF_000699245.1 Pterocles gutturalis | reverse complement strand
AGAGTGTAGAGCACGTGGCACCGATGCCTCCACCACCTCCATGTTGCCTCTGACCTATAGGCAGCACCCTGAAGGGTAACTCATCTGATTCTTCTAACTGAGATTACCAAAAAATATGTCATTTGTGGCAGCAGCTGGCTACCTGTCAGCCTGGAAACGGACTAACGTTGGCAGCCAGCTTTGTGCAGGAGCAAATGCTAATGGGGATGTTCAGCTGAACAGGGCCGTAAAGGTGCAGGCACCAGCACAGAGCACTGACCTTCTGCTCACTGCTGACCTGGGGTGAACCTGGCACAGCTACTGAGAAATAAACAGCTCTCTTACTCTCCCTTTGGTCTTTAAATGCCTTTTTTAAAAATTATGGGCTGCGTCCTCAGCAGATACAAATTTGCATAGCTCCCTTATAATCAGTGAACCATGTCTATTTACACCAGATAAACCTGTAGTCCTACACTTTCAATGCCTTTCCAGTTTCAGATGGGCTGGAAAATTAAGATTTCTCACTTTTAAATGCATTTCTGAACCTCTCTTCTTTCTAATGTGTTAACCCCTCCTCCTTCTCCCTTTCATTTTAACCTATGATTTTTTTCAGGTCATTTAGTTCTGAATGCAAACACAGATGAGTTATTAGGAGTTGAACATTGCCAACTGTGCACGTAATGTGACTTTGTTTCACAAGGAGAAATAAGGATATCTGCATTAACAAAAAATAAGGACTTGCAGTTCAGGAAGACATGATACAACAGGAGAGGCCTCAGCAATCTAACAAGCAAATGCTCCTTTGCCTAAAAACTTGTAGGAACTTTTTCAACTACTACAGAGCCAAGGATGCAAGAGAGTAGCAGAAAAGACCAGGCCAGTGGAATTAGCTATAATTTCATGTACTGCCACCACTACATCATCAGGATGAAAAAAAAAGATCATCTAGAGGGGAAAGGGTAATAATGAGTGTTCTTCAACATGTCAAATACAAAATTCTGTAGAAATGCTGAGGCCTGGAAAAGGGCTAATTTAAAAAGAAAAGGGCGATGGTTGCACAGGATTGGAGAAAGTAAGAGCTGACCCGTCAAAAAGTGTCATTTATTTTAGACAAGCTGATCCTCCAGGCTCAAAATGTAACTTGTTTTTACTGCTGTTTTATTACTTTTTCCATTTTGCCATGACAAGCTAATGATTTTTGCAAAAATGTACCATAACAAATCTGCCCCTGCAGGTGGTTTTACACACACTACATTCACCAAAGACTTTGATTCCTCTTCTCTTTTTAGTTTTTGTCCTTGTTGTGTTTTCAGGTTTTTTGTTGTGTGGTTTTTTTTTTTTCTTCCAGAGAAAGACTAAAAGAGAGAAAAATAGACACTGAGTAACTCGTAGGCAAGACACAGTCCAACACAGTCCCACTAAACCAAGTCTAATACAGGCCTAAAGGAAGGTTTGCAGCTAACTTCCCTTGTATCTCCACCTCTTACAACTGCAGTGGGTCATTTGCAAGCCTGCTGGCCTGTCAAGGATATTCAATATGACACTCAGGCGGTCACAACGCCCTGAAGAGAGGAGCTAGTTCCCCTGAGGAACTGTGATGCAGACAAGTCACTCCTGTTGCACTGTAATGCTCCCTGCCCCTAGGCTGCGTCCCGGGTGCTGTCAGGATAGCTGAAAACACTGGCAGGACAACTCTCCCAAATAGAGGTCATCTTTACGAAATCTTCCAGTTAGCCCTTCTGTTGTGCCAGCTCTGACTGCACACCTACCTAACACCAGGGATGTTTCTGACTTCTCTGCAACATGCATACCAAACCATCACTCAGGGTGTGATGCTCCACCTTGTACTGCCACCAGGAGATGCAGTCCAGCTTCTTGCTGTGCCTGGGGCAGCTGCCCACCTCCTCAGAAAATTAGGCTTTATTACGCTGGATCATACTCTCTCATATAATTAATACCCAGTACCTGTGAATAGGAATAGCAACAGCTGTTGCACGGAGACTGGGAAGAGAAGGGGGGGCGAGATGGACTTTATAAACACTTATAACTTCTGAAGATTATTCCTTTTGAAGCTAGACATACATTTTAATCAGCTACTTTCATCATTATTCATGAATGAATTATTAATTAGCCCTCTTGACTAAAAATATCATTTCCAGCTTGCTGCAAAAATATACACACACGCACACACACAAACATGAAAAAATAATACAAGAAAAGGAAGATATTCCACATCATTAGCACCAGAGTAAAGGCTGAGTATTTGATCTTGGTTTAATTATGAATGCCTAGTTTGAAAGAACATTTCCACATCAGCAGTCAATAACTCTGCTGAGTGCGCTTGAGTGTAAGACACGTTCAGAGGCAGTATTGGCATCAGCTTCACTCGCTATGTTAATGGTTCTGTGCGCATAAGTACCTGCACAAATACATCCCTTGCTAAAATGTCTTTCGTCTTGTGACTTCGTATTCAAAATTGGGAAAAACCCAACAACTTACCTTGTGGCTATTTCTGATTACATGGCAATGAAGCCACTGTAAGAACCCTGAGGAAGAGACAGCCTTTGTCCCAAAACTTACATGGGCACAAGAAAAAGAAAAGGAAAATTCAAAGAGGAGTGCTGCCATTTGATTTTACAGATGGGGAAACAAGGTAACTTACTTGTTACCCAAGTCAGAAGTAAGGTCTGAGCCCAGACCTCCCAAGGAAAACCTATTAGGCTGCATAATTCCTTTCACATTCTTATCTATCTATCCATCCCATTCAGCATGGGAAAACTCTCCACAACATGCACATTCATTCCTTCTCTGACCTCTCCTCATCTACAGGCATCTGACTGGCTGGAAGCACAGTTTGTCATGAGGGACACCAAGATGGCTCTGTAATGACCAATGTCATGTTTCCTATTGTGTACCACCATACAGTAAGGAGGCATGTTGATGGTGGTGTTGCTAAAAGAGCTGCTGGGAACGGGACAGTTGGAAGAAGAAGGTCATATCTGGGAGCCAGCAGCTACAGAGGAATCTGATTAGACTGCAGGGTCTTTTTTCCCCGATAAGGATAGAGACAACTAACAATTGTGCCGTTTTGTTATCTGAATTGGTTTCCTTGATGAGCACATCCCTTCAGAAGCTGTTGTAATGTTAATCTCCTAAATGATCAAAAAGCTTCTAAACTAAGAAAATGCTGCACACTCAGGAAAAGAGGGGAAGGGTTCAGAGGAATTGGAAATGACTTGCTATTCTTCAAAAATCTGGGCCATCCTCCAAATGCTGTTATTTTTAAACAGTTCGTGTTTTACATACGTGGAGGCAGGTAAACACCTGCAGAGCTAATAAGGTTGAATGACTCCAAAAACCCCTCTTGTTTTGCCAGAGGCCTTGCAAAAATTTTAACTAACAGGTTTCACAAACCTCCTTTTGGCTCTTTTAACTGTTACTGTTACATGTCTGCTTCAAGCCTACTCCAGTCTCCAATAAAGTAGCAGGTTCTGAACATGTTTTTATCATGACCAGGGCAAACGAACCAATGTTACCAACAGAAAACACATCTAAGACACAGTTTTCACTTCAACTTACCTGAAGAGGCCAAAGTCAAAGGTGTACTGTGATAAACACACCAAGGAGAGGAGGATTTGGCACTTACTGTGGAACAGTAACTGTTCACCTACACAGCACTAGGGGATGGATTTTTAAAAATTTTAGGGAAGGTGCTTGAAGGGGAATCTGCTGAAGTTCGGTACTTCTGTTCTCCCAGGACCCAGATGGGCTTCTCTGGCAGTTCCACCTCTTTGCATCATGTTTACAGCTCTGTCCCTTTTTCCTTTTCCTCCAGACCTCCACAGAAATTTTGTTCACATAGGTTTAACCTTGCCTGCCATGCTCTTTCAGGTCCATTTTCAGCTCAGCAGGTTTGCAGATCCTACTCTGCTGCACACACCTGACTCTGCTTTACCTGTGGATTGCTATTTGCTAACCCAGAAGAGTCCCCCCAAGGATGCCGCACTCGGCATGCTCATGGCAGTGTGTGGCATACACGCTCCGCGCTGACTTTTCTGCTCACAGAGCGCAGTAAGTGCAGAGCACATTCAGGTCAGGCTTTTCCAAAGTGGAATCATATGCATCGCTTTGGTTGTTATTAATATTTCATTATTTTCCCAGCTACAGAAGTCTTCCCTTGAGAGATCATTAATAAAATACCACCCAAATCAGCAAGATAACAGGCAAAGTGACCAAACTACAAAACAAGTTTAATTATCTTGGTGTAATACCTTCAAAAGCACCAGCGTTAAATTAAAGAATTGTATAAACTAAAACTTTAATGATTATGAGGTCTACTGCTTCCTATGTCTTGTTGTTTCAATTACTTCTCCGATTATCCCCCACTTCCCCTTTTTTGTTTGGAAGAAGAATGAAAAGTGCCTGGAGACGTTAATGGAGGGTTACTGGGAAGATATGAGCAAAACTTCCCCAGCATGAACAACTGACAGTGGAGCCACCTCACCAAATATGCAAACCTCACAGTGAATTTGAAGCTGCCCAAAGCAATAACTCCTTGAGGGATAAAGAAAAATATGAGATTACTTAATTACCTAAATCCTCTTTCTTCTGAGGTTAAAACACAAATTTTGCCAATAGCTAGTATCTGAGATTCAAAAGTACCTCAACCAAGAAAAGAAGGAAATAGCATTTTTGAGGTCTGCTGCCAGAAATGACATGGCAACTAACCAATTAACAAGCATGAGCTAGAAAAAGAACAAGAGCAAGGGGATGAAGAAGCACAAGGAAAAAAGATACTTCATGTTTCCTTAAAAATATACATACCTAGTGTCAGTGCTGCGCACAATGTCAAATCTGCAGGAGATACATGCTCCTCCTGGCAGGCTTGGGACTACGGCATATATGAACACTCTTTATGAGACAAGAATTGTTCATGTGAAGTCAATCAAGCAGGTACAGAAATGCTTCAAGCTTCTCCCATTTCTTTACCTGCAGATGATTTTCCCAAATTTCCTCCCCAGACTGCTCTCTTCTCCAGCTGTGACAAAAACTTATTTCATACAAAAGTACTTACCTGTCTTGTATTATTTCTACGGCTCTCCTATGGATTTTTTTTTTAATTTTAATTTTTTTGAGCTCCATCTACTTCAGAATACCCCAAACTGCATGGGCCTGTATCAAAAAATAAACTACGCAATACCTGCATTTAAAAACAAATCAGAGTGGTTTCAAATCAGATATACTAATCACTAAAAAAAACATGCTAGGATTTTGTTTTCCTTAAGATCCATTAAAACTTCACAATGCAAAATATCATCAGTATAAACAAGATCATCAAAATTTGGCCCATAATGACTCTAGCACCAATTCCTTTTGTGAGAAAATAAGCAAGTGAAATGCATTTCACACTTTTACACTGATTACTTTTAAACTTAAAGTTGGCGTTTTTATAAGTATACACAGATGTAAGTGCCACGTGCACAGGTGTGCGTGTGCATGCCTGGGTGTATACAAAGTTTATTTCATAGAAAGTTCTGCCGAAACTACAACAGAAATAAATCTGTCATCTTGAGTCACACCTGCCTTAATTCTTAAGAAAGAGAAAAAAGCGCATACACAGACATGTATCTCTTCCTGTTAAAATTTCTTTCCTGTTGAAAGTGTTCTCAATTTCAGCTTGGAATTAATTTACTGCACAGTAGGCCCTACCAAACTGTACTCTTTTTAAGCCTAGCACAGGAAAAATGAAGTAGATTTGTTACACAGAGAAGAAGCTGAAAGGTAAGCACTTCTTCTGCCAAGACAGAAAGAAAGTCAATAACTGATTCTTTGATGGTTCACTAAAAAAGCTGAATCTTCAGTGACAGAATGGTAAAACCATTTTGAAAATGCACAGATTAAAAAAGAAGCAGCTAGAACAAAGAATACTAAGAGACTGACACATGAAATAAAGAAATAATTGTTGTAATCTTCTCTAACGCTTCGTGTGACTTTGATCATCTCCAAAAACTCCTGTGATGCACAGCAAAATCAGTTCCAAAACAAATTTATTTACAGGAACTTTTTTCCAGTGCTCAAGATGCATTTTTTGAGTCACACCAAAAAGAAAAAAAAAACAATTTGAACGAGATGACAGACAAACATGGCACTAACCAAGCACAAAGAGACAAGTAACTCTCTTTGTCCTCCTGATAAAGTTGTATTAAACTTCTGCCTAACCAAAAGAGAATATTAATTACGAGGCTGTGCAGTGCTGATGCCCACCTGGACAGCCAACGGTCAAATGCACATTTAAACCTGTCAGATGGCTCAATGAACAACTTTAATAACACCAAAGCTGTCAAGGTGTTAAGAAGCAGGGCTCTGTGCACAGAGGGGGCTGCGGGAAGCTGTGCTTTCAATGTGAGAGCACAACATGCATTCCCCGGTCACGACTTCGGCTGAAATGGCTCATGAGTAGGTGCTGCGTAAGGCTCCAGTAGGACCTTGGAGCACTGTGTCCAGTTTTGGTGACAAAACTGGAATAAAGATGAACTGAATTAAGTTTCAGAAACGACACAAAGAGTGATTAGAAATCATGATTTACAGTGAAAGGCTTCTGAATCTCCACCTATTTTATTTTCTGAAATAGAGCTAAGCACTGACCTTATCACAATCTGCACATACCAACACAGGGACCAGACACTGGAAAGGAAAAGGCTCTTCACTCTAGCAGACAAATATCCCAGACATGACAAGTCACGCTACAGGAATTCGGACAAGAAATACTGCAGTGCTCGGAATAGGAAAAGTTACCAGCCAGCCCAGCAAATGGCCAGAGCTGAGGTAAAGCTCCTTTGTGGAAGTCTTCCTTCAAAAGGCAGACGGGGCATTGTGAGTACATACAAATCTACGGACATTTTCTGGGCCGTTTCATGCAGGAAATGTAACTACAGAAACACATAACCTTTTCAGGTTTCATAATGTGATGATCTTCAGAAATCATGGGGTCAGATGGGGTGTAGTCCTCTAAGAGCCTGCGCATTTGAAATAAAATATGCAAATAATAAAATGGAAGTCTATGGGCCCACTCCTAGAGGCAATCTCTTTGCTAGATTGTGCTCCTACCTTGCAAGACTCACTGGGGCCAGCACCCGTACATCCCCATACTATTATGGGCAGGGTTTTCAGTAGGGATCTAGTGAGATTTTCACCAATAACTTCAGTGAAGCAAAGTACTGCCAGTACACCACCACAACTGACTGGTTTAGAAAATCTTGCCCTACGTGCACGAACATCCTTTTGTTTCATCCTACTTTTATTATGAAACATGCCTTAAAAAAATTGCCTTGGGGAGCCTGAAAAAATATTAAAATTATTACATAGTAATTTATGGAAATTGCTATGTTAATTTTGAAATTACTTAACTTTATAAAATGCCTGCAGTTCTTAGCATCCTGCTCTGAGCTGTCCCTTGAAACACTCCTTCAGAGGTGTTCTGCAACAGAGAACAATGTTGCAGAAGCACAAAGGGAAGGAAATGTGCATCTTCAAAGAGGCCCGAAGCATTTCCAGAGGACAAGAAGCCATAGCTGCTCATTAGGGTCCAGTAGTACAAGAGAAATGCAGGGGAACAGTAAGGGATGCTAGAGCAGAAGCGCATGGGACTCGGTGACTCATCTGCTGTCATCACAAAACAACCATCACAACAAAGTGGCACAGGTGGCCAGCTACTTCTCTAACAGGAGGAATGTCGTCTTCTGCACCTCTTTCCATTAACTTCCTAACTCCTCTGCAAAACTAAATTCACCATTTGCTAATTTGTCCTGGAAGTCAACAAATAACAAACGCATGTACCCATACTATTCCCAAACCAAATCTCACAGCCAACTCCACAATAGGTACCCCAGGAGCAGGTATGTAGGAAACACGTTAATATACTGCAATGACATCTACCTGTACAAAATTTGTTGCCATTTATGATATTAAATATTTCCCATTTACGTATCATAATTCCCACTCCCTGGAGATCCTTTTGAAGGTTTCTCCTGGTTGTAGACAGGTTTGCTGTTAGCCATTGCTCATCCAAAGTTGGCCTTCTCTAGGCTGGTGGTGAAGTGGGATGGAAAGAGAATGGGAGCACTCCCTGGAGCACGGAGGAGCCAGGGAAGTCCTAGGGGACTCAGAGAGGAGGGGAAATGTTTGCCTGCTTGTATTGAAAGTGGAGGAATGAATGAGGATCCCCCAATCTGCTGTAATCCTGAATGGTTGGTCTTAATCACTGGGAGGGGCTCTGCACCCAGCAACTAGAGACCAGTGGACACAGTGATTCCCCTCAGCCTTAATTTCTTTGAAGACTAAATTCTGACTATCGGTGGCTAAATAATAAACTCACCCATTTATGACTACTTAGTCATGATTGCCTTGATGGAAAAGGCCTCAAAGAATGTAAGAAGCATCCATATATTTTGAATAAATTGGTTAAGAATAGAGATTTTATTGAGCAGCATATTAAAGCAGATGGGCACAGTGGAATAAGCTTCCAGCCTTAATTGGTAAAAAAAACAGTGGCCTGCTTTCAATTTAGAAAATATACAGAGTCATAATTTACAGGACACAGAGCATACCATGGCCTAAGTAAACTACAGGTCTGGCTGACTGTGACCCACCAATACAGTATGTCTTGCTAATGCTCAGAGTATGCTTTTAATATGCTAAATGTATCCCTAAAAGGATACTAAAAGCCTCCCATTAGCATACTCTGGATGATCTTTGAATATATGATCACTGTAAGACAGGCAGAGACTTGCTGTCACGGCCTAATTAAGAACGAACAGTGTAGCATATTGACCTAACAGAAGTAATTTCTTAATCTCAACTTACTTCTTTTTAGTCCTTTGACTGGAGCCAGCGAACTCTATTAGCCAGCAGCTTTGGGGTGCTAGTTTTTCATCTGAAATGATCTTCATATTTTGCTGAAAGTTGTTTTTTTTTTTTTTGTGTGTGTGTGTAAACAGAATATATCATGACTTTCAGTGGGAACAACACTTAGTCCACTTATCAGATACCTGCCAGTACCTGCAGCACTTGGGAATGAGGAGGTCTTCCTCAGACACGGATCAATACTTGATCTATCCCAGAAGAGGTGTAATAATACATCACCTCCAAAGTGTCTATGCATCATTATGAGTGGAAATCAAATTACATATGGCTGTCAAAAGCAATTCACCCCAAGTCACCTGGATGCAGTTTCTCCAGTCAATGCAAATAAGAATGCTGAAGCTATGGTGACCAAGGAAAACTTTGTACTTACACAATTCCCTCAACATCAAATCTGCTAAATCTACTAATCCACATGGCAGGAAAACCCCACAAAACTTTTGTGTGCATCCCATTTCCTTGCTATCTGTGTAACTACAGCAACGAGGGGATCTGCAAGGAAGCAACAAAGAACGACCACCAGTCTGCCTGCCCACTTCCCCAGATGTGCAAAAGGATGGAGAGAAGACCGTCTCTCAAGCTTCAGCTTAGCCTTAGCTCTACCACACTGTCCCTAGCCACAGACACATAGCTTACATGAGGAAATATCCCTTCGCAGCGACAAGACAGGTGGTAAAATCAGGTCCCTCATTTGCCATGCTGACATTCCCCTTCTCTCATCAACTTCCCCCCCCCCCTTCCCAAACTATTCTTTTGATTAAATTATAAAACAGGAAAGGTAAGAAAAGTAAATTGTTACCTAATTTACAGCTTTCTACTAACACTATTGGAATCTGTAACTACTTCCTCTTAATTTCTCTTTTCCTGTACTTTTTCAAACATGCAGCCAGTCACTTGCATCTTCATTACACACCTATGGAGCACAGGTTTAAACCTCTGCCCTCAATAGGACAGTGACAGGTTTTTCTATTTTGTTTTTATTAAACAGGGCCTTGACGCAGAGGTGCATTAAGTTTCATAGACGTCTTATCAGTCTGGCACCTTCTGTAACTTTGAAGTCCAGTTAATTTAAAAGCCAGTCTTCCCACTCATATTAGGTATCTAGTGATTTAAGAAACACTGGAACGAATGCTGACATGCAGCATAAAGGAAAAACATGCTGTCACAAACTCATTAGTAAACTGCTATTATATATGTGCGCGTTAAGCTAAGCAAAAGCAAGCTACCAGTTTTTGCTCAACAACTTCTTTGCCTTCCCGCTATGAACAGTGCAGCTAAAAGCTAGAGTGTACCATGATCCATGTAATTCAGGTCCGGCTCTACCTGCCAAACTGCTCACAAGGTGTTGTAAATTAAGCTTTCAGGGATATTTTAAAACCAGATCCCAGGTTTCTCACATATCAGAGTTGGCTGAGAATGAACTGTTCCCTTCACAGCTCAGAACTATCAGACACAGAAATCACAGCCAGCTATAATCTTCAACCCCTGGCAGAGGAAAATACATTTTCAGTTCCTGCTAAAAGTACTCCTTCTTGCTAGTATGCCAGAAATGTCTCTGACAACTGACAGTGTCTTCCATACACTGAGCTGTTTTCTATTCTATTATAAAATAAAAATTTGCCAGCTTCCTATGTGTGAGAAAAAAAATAACACCTTAAAGTGCTCGATCCTGCTCAAGTAAGGCAAAATGTACATCAGATGCAATGGAGTCAAGAGTGCCTCTAGTATTTTAGGTACATATTCTAGCTGGGGAACTCTGTACGGGTACCTTGGTTTTTTGTAGCTTCAAGCCTGACCACCCATCAGGCTCCTCCCATACTGAATGTTCAAACACACCCTTCTGTTCCACTGCACTGTCTTATGCTCAAGCACCTTCCCATGCTTGCAAAGGCAGCTGACGCCACTTTCAGACTCCAAAATATACCTAATCTAGCCTTGCATGCATATATATAGGTCTCTGGTTTGCTTAAAATTCAATGTCCAGAGCTCAACTGCCAGGGCATTCTGGGGTACTGATACAGAGACACCGAACACAAAAAGTCTGTCTCTTCCCGCTGGGGTACGCAGCCATCCCAAGCAGTGAGCAGATGCATCTCCTGTCACAGGCAGTGACCAAGGGAACCAGGCATTTGCTGACCTTATGCATTTTCCCAAGTCAATTTTTTTATATTTGTATGCAATGTAGTGGCAGTCGATACGCAATAAAAATAATAGTCCAATACACAGGATGAGGAGTAGGAAAGGCAGATGCATTTTCTGCAAACATCATCAAACCCCCGCAGAACTAACTGCTTTGAAGCAGGTGAGAAAGCTGGGGAAGTCTTACAGTTGTGGAGGTATTTTTCCCTCTCCCTGACACAAGGAGTTTGGCTTGGCTGGTTTGAATTTAAAAAGACCTGTCAATGATGTACAAAATTGCTGTTCACACTACAATTGCCTGATAAGGGATTGGCTTTAACATGTCATGAGCGATAAGATGCAGACACAAACGACAAGCAAAACGCACACTCCACAGAGACAGGGACGTCCACGCAGCACGACCACGCTGGCTTTGCTCCGGTTGGCCTTGGGGGAACTCCCTCTCCCGAACTCAGTGCAGCCCTTCGCTTTTGTGAGAGTGTTTTCGTCCCTTCCCCAAGCCGCTGTGGTTCAGCCTGTGCTCCAGAAGGTGCTGCTCTCGCCCGCAGCGGCAGGGCCTAGGGTCACCAACCTGACCACCAGCAGCCACAAGTGTCCTTGGGCTGAAAATGATCTCGAAAACGAAATGCCTGTGAAGTGTGGGAATTCCTGAAAAAGGCCTTTCTCTTTGCTTAGCCCTCTTGTTAAGTGGCATCTATTTCTGGACAGATTACAAACACTGAAGACAGTTGTTGGCACATTTAAAAATAGCTCTGGAGGAAGGCTTAACCTTTCCCTGACCAGCAGCAAACTGTAATTGCTACTCCTAGATCAAAAAAGAAATTATTTAGCAGATCCTATAAAGGAATGAAAGGATCAGGAACGTTTCCACATGAGATTCCTTCAGGAGTTTCTCACCCCACCTAACCCTGAGTCTGCACCCAAATAACTATCCCAGCGTCCGAGTCCTAGAATCAAAACCCAAACTTATTACAATGCCATAGTGACACTGATTGCCACAGTCCACCACTCATACTTCAAGTATTTATAACCCTATGAGAACAGCAGGAAAACGTCCTTGTGTTCAAAGCCCACAAGAACTTCCATTCACCCAATATTTTACTTTGCAGCTCATTTAAGCTGTGGCTTTAACACCATTTGTTTTTAATCCCTGTTTACAAGCAAAAAGCTTTATCTGTCTTAAAAACTAACACCTAGTGGAGCTGTACCACAGCATGTTTAGGGAGGGCAGCATCCTGACTCAGGGCTTGTATATGCATATTGTGCTAGCACCATTTAAGGTATGGATTTAAGGAGATGTAATCAAACCAGAGCACAGTCTCTGTGGATGGTCTTAAACAGGTGTACACATAGCATCTTTCACTACATATTTAAGAAATTTGGAAAAGCTTTAATCTGTTAAATAAACCCCTCTGCTACTAAAATGTAAATGATCATACAGTCTATGAAATTCTATCTCCAATAATTTAAAACCTTATCCATGTAACACTGGTCACTGTCCTGAAAAAATTTTACTTCCGAGCTCCGTGTCAAGCCCTCAGATCGCATTTACAGCCGAGCTGCACACTGTGTACAGTTACACACACAGGTGCATCCGCACAAGGTGGGAATAGAAAGGAAGTGTCTCCCAGCCTCATGCTCTCAAAATTCCTGTTAGACTCACATGATGCCGCTTGACCAAACACTTAAACCCAACTCCCTCCAGCTTGTGTGAGCAACCCAAGCCTGTGCCTGCAAAGCAACACTCCATCTTCTCTGCTCTTCTGGCTCCTCACATTAAATGGAATGGAACTGTACAATGGAACGGTACAATGAGGAACTATTTAAAATACGTTTCCAGGAATAGTCTCAAATGCTTCCCTTCCTATGATCAGATTTTAGAAAGGCCTTTTTGAACCATGGGGTTTAGCAGCTTAGTCCTGCCTAATGCTAAAGGAGGCACAGCTTCATGGCATGTGGGTGGCTGGCAGGGACATGGCGCGGGTGCCACACACATTCCCAGACATGTCCCACCCTGGTCCTGCACAGCAACCAGACACCAGGGGAAAGCAGCTTCCTCACAAGAGAAATGACTAAAAAACTAGCACCAATACTTTCAACAAAAAGCAACAGGGACACTGTCTAGCTGTAACAGAGGGCACTCTAGCTTTGGAAACTTTCTCAACGCTACTTTACTTTGCATTAGTCTTCAGATTCCATATACTTATGGCTTTCAGAAACAATATTTACAGAAAAGGAGAAATACTGCATGTAAAGCATACATAAGCTTTTAATACAGATACAAGAGTTTTTAAAGTATAATCAGTAAGAAAAAACTTTAAAGCAAAATAATGGCTTTAGGCTCTGTGTGTGTGGGCACATACACACAAAACTTTCTTTTGCGCAAATGTTCATCTTATTTGATTCACGCTATAATAATGTGCAATTTTCATAGAGCAAATCACTAAAGAATCTGATGCTGTGTAAGGAAATTCCTCATTTTCATTTTAAATCATTCTTTTGTCATGGAAAATGTAAACCAAACAATTTATGAAATAAAAACAGAGACTAATGATGAAAGGTCTCATCTAAAATCAATGGAAAAAATCAATTGATTTCATTTTGCTTTGGATTTCTCTCCAATGTGTCACTCCATTTCAGGACTAACTGCCTTGCCACAAACAAACAGAGGGCAAGGTATGTACAGAGGGCAGCAGGCAGGGCAGCAGGCAGGGCAGTGCTGCTGTAACCAGCCCAGCCCAGCCCTCATGGAAGGAGGTTCAAACTGGAGTCGGGCCATTTGTAGGCGAGACTTGCTGGCAAGCGAGTGAACTCCTGACACAAAATCTGACCCAGCTCCAACTGGTTTCTCTAAAGAAAAGCAACTTTAAGCACAGTAACCTGTAAGGTAATGAGCTCATCTATATGCCAGGACACTAACTATGGGACCTGACAGTCCCAAAGACTGTAGGAACATAAAGAACTCTATACAAAGCCGGGGAAGTTTAAGGTAACAGATGCACGAAATCTTGAAAGCACGAAAGTCCTTTGAACACACAAATGCTGTGGGCAACCAAACACAGCTTTACTGCACTAAATGCAGAAACACTCCAGAAGTGTGTCTGTCTAAAAACAGTATCAGACAAAAATCATGTCTCTGACTACAAAATGCCTTCTCCTTTCTTAATATTTGTGCAATGCCAGGCCAGAAACAGGTGCTTTATACGTATTGAAAGCAAGTTTAAAAAGCAAGCTCCTCTCAAACATGAATTCTATAATCAGTAATGATAACAAAACATTGGTGTGGAGCTCAGCTACCCTTTCTCTACCCTGGAAATACTGTGAAAGCACTGCCACTGCTTTCCTCCTGCCACAGGCAGGACAGCATCCTCCTCCAGAAGCTTACAAACAGACACAAGTGAGAAACTGCCTTTTCAGAGCAGAAGAGAAATGGGAACTGCTAACGGTAAGGACAGTGCTACAGGTGTCTGAGACTGCAACACAAGCAAGAGACTTCGTTTGTTCTCTGCAACTTCAGTGCTATCCTGGGACGAGCAGACTGCTCAGCAAAAGCACTGGGACATGCAGGAAGTAATTTCCACAGCAGTAATCTGAACAAACTACTTGAGCAGGGATGCTACTTTTGCCCCTCTTCTGAAGATAAGTCCATACCCTGAGATATCAGCATTAAAATATATTAGGACAGCATTGGATTAAACTAGTTTTGAGCCATTTGTGAATTTGTAATGCATTTGATAGGGCTGTATTTATCTTTTCTTCACACTGCTTGGTGTTTGGAAGGTTTTGTATATTGCTGCATATTTTTGGAAAAAGTCTTACAGCTGGGTGCCACTTAATGTGTTTGTAGGAATAAGCATGGCAATATGAATTTAGGAGTACCATAAAGGAAGCATACCACTGCCATTAAATACTTGCCCTACAGAAGGGTGGTCAGGGCCCACGTGAGGCTGGTACCCCCCTGTGTCCTAGGTACTTCACAGGAAACTTGCTTCTAGTAACTCGTAGGCTAAATCTATTCTACTGGCTGAACAAGGATGGACAACCTAAGGCACAATAAAGGGTGCAACTTGACAGATGTTGTACAGGAATGAGAAGCCTGTACTCACAACAGCAGCCACGTCACCGGAGCCTCAGGCCAGTGTCTGCTGCCTGGAAGATGCTCCCTGACACATCTGACTGCACCTCTCTCCACAATTTTTGACTGCAGGTGAGATGAATCGTCACAGTACTCTAAAGTGGCTATGAGCATATATGCAGGCTTATTGAGCCATAAATCTAGGAAGAAATGTGTTCAGGTGATTTCCAAGTTCACCTAAATTTTATTAAACCTATTTTTTAGCCAAACAACTGCAAATGAGCAGTGCTTGGTGATATTTTATTACGTTTTCCATTTTATGTCTTAGTGGTAAACTGTTCTTGCCAATCAGTGTTGCAGTATCAGAGAGACTGTTAAAGACAGTCGCCTAAAGAAACTAGAGATAATAGATTTGACTGTCTGTCTCTACAAAATGGGCTCCTTCTCATCTTTCACTGCAGCTTGGAGTCCTGATTAAAATAATAAACCAATACAATGATCTATTAAGAGAGTGGAGAAGCAGGTATGCCAGTCAAAACCAGCAGTCATACTATAGGAATAAATCAAAGTAACAGCAGCACTGAGAAAGGAGCAGTTTACCCTGAATGTCACACGCAATATTCTTGAAATTGATGTGTTACAGTGATGTTATTAAGCACATCTACACCATACTAATGAGGAAGAGAAGACTATCACGGATTTTTCTTTTCTAATTACATTCAATAACAACATGACTACCTGATTTATTAATTTACAATTATCCCTATATCACAAGAGGGTATCTACCCATGGAAACACCCATGTTTTTATGGTGCTATTAATGAACAGCGCCTTTATAAAGTTTTCAAAGACTGATTAAAGGAGCAGGAGCTTAAGAACAAAGCACACTTATGTTTCCTTCCCATACATTTTGGCTAATAGTGTTGTAAACACAATTCCCCAAGATCCAGTCAACGGAATATGCATTTTATTTCTAAGAGATTACCACAGAGTCACCCATTTTGCCACTTGCAGCTTCTGCAGCCGTGCTTAATGAATACCAGAAACCTATTGCCATGTCCTCCTTCTCTCTCATGTATTACTCCCAAGTTGGCAGGCCCTGTTAACCATTTGGAAAGCAGGCCTATCGCGAGGTTAGCAGCTCATTAAATGCTGTTCCTCAGAGCTAATAAACTTGCATTAGCTGAATTCTACATTGCAAGTGACTGGCAAAGCTCAGACCTCCCTGTTGCATTCCCTGGCCATCACACAGCACGGTGCACTACAGTAATTAACATGAAAACGCATGCTAATTCTGTTGATATTTGATATAGACCAGTGTTGCCTCAAAGTGGCTGTCAAAACCATGTTTGCTGATAATAAACAGTTCTTATGCAAGTGAATGTGGCAGCCTCCAGCCTCGGTGTTTAACATATTACAGTGTTATGGGCTCTCAACTCTGAATATTCATGGTGGGAAATTAAGCTGTAATTTTTGGATAGTAACAGTAGTCAATGTTTAATGTCATTGGGTTTTCATAGAACTTTAGATTGTGTAAGAAATAAAGAGCTAAGACACATGATCCATTAATTTTAAAGTAGCAACTGAAAGCCAGCCTCCCAAAAGGTCATGTTTAGGCATCACAATAGGAGACACATTAAAACAACTGCATACTTGTAGGGTTTAAAAACAAACGAAACGCTCTAGGTCCTGATTCTGCAAACATTTATCCACATGCTCCTCTAAATATTTGTGAAATTGCTATTTTATGTCAATGCTTCACTTTCAGCACTTTTCTAAAGCCTAGGCGCATGGCCTGTTGAAATGCACTTAAGCAAATAACAAAACAGAAGACACCGAAACCACTTAACTCTGGCGATGATGGGTCTATGCCCTGTTTATGAATCAAAGGGCCCACCTTCCTCCAGCTTGTGTTTGTTATATGCTCCAAAAAGATTCTCTCTCTCTTTTCAACAAACTGTGAACAAGATAAACAGATTTGATGCCTGAAACGTCCATTTGGGACAGAGTCACCAGGGAGAAAGATGGCACAAAGAGCTGCAGTTCTTCACAGTAGTCAGAATAAGACCAGAGAAAGAGCATTCCCAGAAGGGCTTTCCTACCTCTCTAGGATGTTTGACAAATCGAAGTCTAATCTGAGCGGCTGGTAACTAACCTACACCCTCTAAACATACGCTGTACATGCACATACAACGAAGTTTCATCTATTTGACTCTATCGGTCATCAGACGAGAGCAGAAGTGACACAGCGACAGAATAGCAGAAAACACCACAGACCCTGGAAAGCCCGAAAGAAAACTCACACAAGGCACAAAGTCTACCATCCATTTTATGTGCCTCCATGAGTTCGTTGACCTTGTACACTCTTCTTCCAGCGGGCCCTGAAAGAAGCTAAAATATCATTGCACAAAACCAGCAGAACAGTTAATAAAATTAAGGAACAGAAGCTTTTCATAAAGCAGGTTCTCTAGGAAGCCTGTCCTATCCCATTTCATTCTTCTCCTTGGTCCTCAATAATTAGTCTCGAACACGGTGTTGCCTTACAGAGCTTGTTGCTCTGGTATTACCCCAGAGCAATGAGTCTGTGGCTTTCAGTTGCTATGTGATTTTTACTGGTAAGAAGAAAGTCCTTTCTGGCATTCTTGTGCTGATAAGGAACGTGTGGTTCCTATCCCAGTCTGCAGTTTCTCACAGCAATCATATACTCCCTTGGACTAACATGTTAATTAAAATGTCCTTGTGACATTTCTTTCTATATGAGATCATGGCTTTGTTTTTCAGGAGAACACAGCAACACGGTGGAAGAAAGGCACAAGCGGGCTACAGGAAGATTAAGAACACTACTCACTGCATCTTCCACCTGCCTGCAGTTCTGCAATGCTGCTGAAATATAAGCACAAGATCCAGCACAAACAACAGGCTGCAAATGGGATCCCAGGCACTGCCCAGCTCCCCCTGGTCCAGTAGAACCAATCTGGATGACTTTAATAAGTTGTTTGTGCCTTTCAGCTCTTAGACACAAGGCTTGGATGGAGGACAGAGATTGATTTAACAGAGAATGAATATAATGCTCTGCAAGTAGCTTAGACTGCACCAATTAATCAATTATTCAAGTACATTCCACTTCAAAACATTCATTACTATTCTAATCTTTAATCAACTGCTTGTTCCGCATACTATGCAGTTCCTGCATTTCTATGCAAAGAACAATATTCACTTTTCAAGGGAAAAACACCGTTTCCAGTGCCAAACATGAAAAATCAGAAGCATGTTGACCACTGTATAATGTGAACGATCTTGCAGTTAATGGCTTACAGATCATTCTGGCACTGGCTGTGGCTTTTTTTTTTTTTGATACACCCATTAAAAATACTTACTGGAGAGGAGTCACAGAAACTGATCTGAAGAACACATTCACCTTCATGTTGTAGCTTGGCACATGCAACTGAAACTTCTAAAACCAGCTACCGAATATCCTACAGCCAGAAGTGCTTTCAAGCTGTGATTTATTTTATTTTATTTACAAGAAGGAAGAAAGTCTGAAATACGTTTGCATCACCTCCAAGTCTTCAGCTATACTGCTACCCTCTCTCCCTCTCTTCTGGGCTCTAGTGTAGGGTAACTCCATTCCCAGAGGAGACAGTCCACCCCAGCAAGGCCTGATCCAAAGCCCATTTAAGGCTGGAGAACCTCTCCCTTGACTTCAGCAGGCAGCAGAGTATGTCTGCAGCACTCTGTTGTTAATTTTTTTGATCCACTTATCCTATAAAACGAGTGCCCTTTATGTGACTGCTTCAAGTCTATCAGTCTCTTTGGCCCTATAGGAACTTGACATATTTATTCCAATATAGAAGAGTTTCTGCCAGAAAGCACTCTGAGCCCCCATCATCAACCAGGAGATGAGGAAGGGCTTTCTGTAAGACATCCTCTTAATCAGTGTGCCACGAAGGAGACCTAGTGACAGAAGACCAGGGGAGTAGGATGGGGGAGGGAGGTGTGTGAGATGTCGGATTGAAGGTAAAAGTGGATCAGCAATTATCTGCAATAGTGAGAAAAATGCATTTGTTGATAACAAGTCCAGTGTTTGATGTGCATACATACTCCACTATCTAGCCTTTCATCAAGAGTCAGAGGATTTATCCTTCAGGCATGAGAGACAAAACAGCTTAAATCGGTCAGTGACCACAGAAAGGATTAGCACATTATTATCTTTTTAATCCACAACATTTACTTTTTCAGGATTTATTGGAGCTAATACAAAAGTGATTAGTGTTCTGGTTTTGTCAAAGAGGTTGTTTATGACTCCATTCCCACACATGGCCTGTAATAAACAGATAGGGCTGGCTGGAAAGTGGCCATCAACAGAAAGTTTTACCATCTATACTATATTCACAGAAACAGAAATGACTTGTGCAATTCCGAATAAGTACCTGGACCATCTAAAAGTAATGCAAAAGTATGTTTCATTACCCCCCCATGCAAGCACACAAGGTGGTGTGGAAAGTCCTTCAGCTTTTTTGCTTTTGCTAGATGTGCTATTTTTACGAATGTGGGATAACCAGCCCCCAGCATTCCAGAACCTCAGTCAGCCCCCAAGAAGTCATGACTAAAAAATGCTGAGATGTTAAAAATAATCAATGTTATTTTTTGTATGTGCATTCTAGCTTCTGAGAATTCTGGATTTGCCTTTTTAATTTTCACTCCACATTTGTGATGGCTGGAAATGGATTTATTTGTTTTTAAATTGAAGTTGAAATTTTCAGGCCATCACAAAACTTGAGCACCTAAGGCTTTAAGAATCTTCAAACTGACCTATGTAATTTAAGATGTTCAGTCTCTTTTTCAGAATAGCCTGGGAACCTGAGACTTCATGATTGTGTGTCCCACCCTTTCCAAACTGGATTTGTGTTCCTAGAGTACATACTATTTTAAAAGGTATTTAGATGGCTAACTCCTACCAATTTGAGATAGATGCTTCTCTATTTTTATAAACATGTGACCCTCTCCACTATTTGAAAACATAGCTTATTATTTTAGGTCTTTGGCTTTTAGAAGTCACACTCAAGTACTGACACATCAGCAATAAAGTAGAAGAAAGCTGGTAAACTGAAAGGATAGATAGACAGACACACATTAGAGAAGTAACAAAACAGAAAACTTCCTTCTTCCCGTCCTCTTACTTACACTGATTACATTTGTTTCTATCTGTGTCTGGGGCAAACTCAGAGAAGTAGAATTTGTTCTTCTAAACCTAATACCAGAATCAAACCAAACTCCAAATGTGTAACAACTTAATTGCTGCCAGTCTTTTATAGATTAGTAAATTTTTATCTCTTTAAAGGCAGAGACACAGGAATGTCCCTCATTCTTGCAACTGGCATAAAATTATACAAAGCAAATAGCTTATACCTACGAACCCTAGACTGTGATAGCTTTGTCTTGCAGTCAGTCCTCTTTGGTCTGTTATAAAATCAAGCAGCAATGTGTGCCTTTACATATGCACAACTCAGTCAGGATTCTTACTCCACTTGGCATTTGAAAACACATCCCGGGCCTTAGTATATTTGCAATGAATTCTTCTACTAAATCTCACCAGGACACAAATGTTTCTTTCTTAAAAAAGATACTAAAATCGAAGGTGAAGAAATTTAACCATGAGCTAATTAATTCCTCTAGTTCTTCATTCACCTTGAGGCTGAAAGGACAACAGACAAGTTTGGACTGCAGATCAGATGTGAATTAATACAGAACTTTGAAGCAGATTAGGATTTCAAAATGTCTTGTTCTCATTGAAAGGTTATGTCTGTACTGCAATCACAGTATCTCAAGTAGATGTTCTGAGCTGGCTTCAGACCGCTTAGATCTCGTACTGTGAACAATGTGACTCGGGTAGCATGGAGAACATTTTTGGCTCACAGCCCAAATGTTTACTTAGTATCTGGGGAAGCGTTTGTGGCCTATGCTGGGTTCCCTTGCTCCGCTGCCAAGAGCAGCTGAGCCAGGCAGCTAGCTAGGGTTTGAATACCTGGCTTCTGCAGCAGACATGAGCTCCAGCACTCGTGCAGACAAGGCAGAGCATACAACCACCTTGCACTGCCAGCCCACAGAATTACTGAATTCTTCACACACTGAGGTTGCCACTCTCCCCTTTCACCTGACCTGGTGCTTTGTAAGGCAGCACCTGTGCTGCGTGTGCATGTTTTCTGTGTTAGCAAACACCTTTGTCAACCACACACACTTGCAAACCTCAGTTTGGACAAATACTCCGTGGTGCTGGACTAACACCTGGCCATTGTGCTGACAGCGCGGTGCCAGCTCACACTAACCCTTCCTCTCCCTCCCAGCCTTGGCGCTGACGGAAGGTGCCTGATCCCAAAAGGAACTAACACCCTGACGCTGGGCAGCTGCCAGTTCATCCCTCTCTGCGGTGCCTGAGCAGCCCAACAGAACCAGGGAAATGCCAGAGATGTCCCTGTACATACATCTACACGTAACAGCAGTTGTGAAGGATTTAAACAATATTTAAATTAGTTGGCACTCCCTGTACACTTTGCATAGCTGCATCTCAGTTTCCATTAGGATCATTTATTGCAGAGCAAGGCCTTTAAGACAATAGTGCAAAAATCTCTCACGAGGATTCAGGTAATATACTTCCCAATCACAGGGCAGACAGATGGAAAACATGAAAGGAAAACAAACAATAGCTGCTTCCTATCTCGCCCCCTCTGAACTGCAAAATTTTCTTAGGAAGAATTTACAGAAGTTACTCCCTTATTGGTCTTGCCATATTATTATTTTGAAGTGGCCCATGCCTGTTTTATTTGGTTGCTTCCTTTGTTTGCCTTATCAGTTTGCTGGGTGATGTGTAATTAAAAAAGCCCTGTTTTACCACCACACTCACAGATCCCGTTCGATAATACACCAAGCACGATAGCAAGAAAAACACAATATAAACTTTAACTGCTGCAGCTTCCTTGTGCATTTATTGAAACTCTCCCTTCTGGGATACGTGTCTCTCATTGGAAGTAGGTCTGTGCCACAAAAGCCAGTATTTGTTTCCTGGTGCCATCTATGAACGTAACAGTTTGCTAACATAAGAAAGCACAGGCTCTGAGAGCAGGGGAGGCTGGACAACCCTCCCCAACCACTTAGCATCTGCAATTCCCCAACAAAAACCTCCCAGGAGGTACTTAGCACGTGGAGATACATCTGGAGATTGTGATCGCAGATCAGAGCTAGACAATACATTTCTAAGTGCTGGGATAGATACTCCACAAATGTTTGTTGCAGAGAATGGCTCGTGGGCACTCTGTCCTCATTCTTTCAGCCCCAGCCACCATGGCTGGTGCTGCTGCCTGCCCCAGGGATCTGGAGTCCTTTCTCCTTTCACCTCTTTTCCAGTCTCACACACCGTGACACAGTTGAGGCCACCTCTGTTCTAACACAGCCTTTTGTGTCTACCATTGAATTTAGAGCTCCTGGTCAGGCTCTTCTCATGTCTTGACAACACCACCTCTCCTTTAAGAAGCAATTTCACCTGTCTCTGTTGCCTCCCTGTCCTGGGTTAAGCAGAGAGTTAACTTTTTTTCCCCTCTTCTTCATAAATAGCTAGCAAGACGCTGTGTTTTGGATTTATGCTCATGAGAAGAGCTGATAAGAACCGATGTTTTCTTCTGCTGCCAAGGTCGGCAGACAAGCACAGAGGCACAGCCGGTTGCTAGCACAGGATTTGCCCTTCCGTTAAGACTGAAACTCAGAACAGCCAATCATTTTATTCCATAACATGCACGTCATGCCCAGTATATAGGCGAGGACCCTTCCAGGAGGTTGCTCTCTTTTGCTTCCCTTGGGCTCCAGATCATCTCGCTTCAGGTGCCTCCTGCATT